>NC_142738.1:14725000-15025000 GCF_051943395.1 Hippocampus bargibanti | reverse complement strand
AGGCTTCGTCAGCGAACTAAAGTCTGACTGGTCGTATCGGCCCCATTTAAATTTAAATTTATAAATTTATAAATTTATATATAAAGTCTGACTGGTCGTATATATATGAATGGGGCCGATATAAATATATAAAAATATATATATAAAAACGTCCGAAACCTTCACTTTTGTACAGATGACGACTGAAGAAACCTTCTCATCGATACCAGTTTGATACATACTTAAATAAATTGCCAGAAATAGCCAATTTGCTCAATTTACCTTCAAATCTATGTTATTATTAATAATTAGTGATATTTCTCTATGTGAAGAAACTGATCATGTTAAATGATTTCTCACAATAAATATATAAAGAGATTAAAATCAATATGCAACACTTTATTTTATCTTTTCTTTAAGCGAAACATTTTCAAATGATCACTTTTGTAGGAAAAGAAAAAGTCTCATTTTAACTAACCACTTACATTTTTTGACACATCATGCACTACTTTGGGAAGGACGCCCCTGGCATGCAAAGTCCATAGCACTTTGGATGAAAACATCATATCCAGTGTTTCTATGAATCAATTAAATGCAAAAATACAAGAAGTAAAAAATTAACAGTCAGATTTTTTAATAATTTATATCACACTTTGAACTGGACACCAAATCTGTTATCTGTTTGTCAGTTAGTGGGAAGCCTGGCATTGCATGCTTTTCACAAAGTGTGTTGTACTCTGGTGTGTAACTTGACACTGCAACTCTGAGTGAGTCTTGTAGATGTGTATCAGTGAGCCTTGTTCTGTGTTTGTTCTTGATGAAATTCATGTCAGAAAAGGCTGATTCACAAAGATAAGTTGAACCAAACAGGCTTGCAACCTTCATAGCTGCTGTGCATACACCACTGTACTTTTCTGTGTCAATAAAGCACCAAAAAGTTGGTGCAGTCTGATGGGCTTTGAGGGGGAGGTCATTTTGCAGTGTTACAATTTCCATCTCGAGCTGTTCAGCATCCAGGCTGAACATTGCACTTAACTGTTCAGCAATACATGATATGTCCACGTTCATGAAAGGATTAGAAATGAACGACACACATGTCTCAAGCTGATCGAGGTCACAAAACCTGTTCTCAAACTCTTGCCCAACTCTGTTTATGACCTGAGAGTACTTTTCTGCAACTTTGTCAAAGGCCTCAGATGCAGAAGCATTGTCTTTCAGCATCATCTGCACAGAGGGAAAGTGCAGCGCCTTTTTTCTCTGTCAGTGCACAGAGAAAATGTTTATCTTAGCTTTAAATGCATTTAAAGCACGAATCATATCAGTAATGGTTTTACCTTTGCCTTGCAGATCACAGTTCAAACTGTTCAGTTTCCCAGTAATGTCTGTCAAAAATGAAAGATCAAGTGTCCACTCAGTGTCCTCCAGCAGCGAGGTGTCCTCACCTCTGGACTGCATGAACTCTTTGATTTCACCCAAAAGTGACAAAAAACGAAGCAAAATCCGTCCCCTGCTGAGCCATCGTATTTCTGTGTGTAGTAGCAGGTCACCATATTCTGCTGACAGCTCCTCCAAAAGTTCCTTGAATGTTCTGTGATGTTTAGCTTTGGAGCGGATGCTGTTAATGATCTTTACGAAGGGGAGTCATTACGTGCTCAAAGCCGATCACTTTTGCACACAAGGCCTGCTGGTAAATAATGCAGTGGTAATGCAGAAAGTTTGGGAAGTTTGAGTCACCTTTACAGAGAGCGATGAATCCTGTGTGTCGGCCGACCATAGCAGGAGCCCCATCTGTAGTCATTGATACTAGCTTTTCCAGCGGCACCTTTTTCTCCACCAAAAACTCCTTGACCGCGTTATAGATGTCAACTCCCCTCGTAGTTGTCTTCAGGGGTAGTATTGTCAGAAGGCTTCTATTGCTTTTTGGGAGTTTTTAACCGGTTAACTCGTGAAAAAAGACTGCTGTTTGCGCAACGCTGCTTTTAACTCACAGGATTTTTCCGCTCGTAGTGCGCTGCCCGGTGGGTAGTTAGCATGGTAGCTTTTGTGACACGTTGTGAAATGTCTCTCCTCATTGTGCCGCTTTGCCGTCGCCACAGTGGCCCCGCAAATAATACACACGCAGGATCCTTTCACAGTGGTAAAAAAAAACTCTACCTCCCAGTCATCGTGAAAATGATACGTTTTCTTTCTTTTTTCAGCCATTTTTGGGGTTAACTCCTCTTGTTCTCGCTGCCCCCGCTAGCTCTCCACAAACTCCGCGGTTTACGCATGCCCACATTACTGACCTTTCAACTATACTAGGTCAAAGTTGATTTATATTAAACACTTTTCAAGGCGTTTTTTTATATTGTTGCCTGTCGGTAGTCAAAGCGCGAAAGCGTATGGTTGGAGGAAAAAAAAAAAAAAACATGGTGTATTATTTATTACCGGTGTTCAGTGGCATTATTTGAGCTATTTTTAGAACAGGCCTGCGGGCGACTCATGTGGTCCTTAGGGGCGACCTGGTGCCCGCGGGCACCGCGTTGGTGACCCCTGTTCTAAATTGTCCCTATGTGTGAGTGGATGGATTTTTAACCACAGTCTGAAAAGATTTTTTTGTCTTCTTTGTCTGTCATACTTCATCAGACCTGTACGTAAAACTATACGTGGTCAACGTGGCCACTCAGAAGAGAATCATCAAGAAGAAGACCAGAGTTTGCCGTCACGACCGCGAGCCTTCCTTCAATGAGACATTCCGTTTCCCCCTCAACCCCACAGGACACTCCATACAGGTACTCACAAAAATAAAATAAATAAATAAAAAAGCATCAGAAAGCATCACAAAAAGCAAATCATAATACGATCAAAAACAATACACTTTGTAAAGAACAGTCTTTATGGAATAAAAGAGGAGAGGTTGTACCGAGCAGAGCAAGTATTGAAACCAACATTTTCTGACAAACACGCTTGTACTACGCCACATAATGAAGAGTACAATTGCTCACAGTCATTCTGAGCATCACAAAATAATCTTAGGTGATGAGAAACATACTGCTTTACCAAGACAAACGACAAAGTACCATCCAAAGAGGACCTGCTATCCTGGACTAAACATAATTTTCACACAGAGTGAACTACTTATTTTGTATGTTTAGTTGGCATTAGCAGTGTCTGAAACTCATGACAAAACGGCAGACACCTGGGCAGAGAACTCTGAAAAGTTGCCTGCCCGGCCATAACGTTGCCTGCTCCATTTTTCCCAACTTGAAACACAATAAGACGACTAATCTTAAAAAAAAGAAAACATTTTTTTTTTTATTAAGGAAGCACCTACTGTTCGGTTTAAATTCTTGCTTCTTTCCTGGTTCGCTTTTCAAAGAAGTTCAGTGATAAAAATATCAGTAACGACGATAGATGGTGAACAAAAAACTACTTTATTCTAATGAGACAGAAAAGGCACTTCTCGTCTCAGTAGGGACGAAGACATGAGCACACGGACAAAGATAGGAAACAAAGAGAGCGAGCTCCCGCTCTGACAAGTTTTTGAATGTCCACAGCAGCGATCTGTTGTCTAATCAGCTACGGACAACTCAGTGTTGGGAGGGTCTTAGATTGAAGTTGAAGCCGTTGCTTCTTTGCAACGACGATTGAACTAATAAGATTGATAATGCTATTAGAATGAAATTAAACGTGCACTAATCATAATGTGTACTAAGCTAAACATGAAATAACATA
Organism: Hippocampus bargibanti; assembly: GCF_051943395.1. Classification (NCBI taxonomy): domain Eukaryota; kingdom Metazoa; phylum Chordata; class Actinopteri; order Syngnathiformes; family Syngnathidae; genus Hippocampus; species Hippocampus bargibanti. Next base: position 15,021,307 of record NC_142738.1, on the reverse strand, counting down.
ATATGTTTACTAATGTGCATAAAACACTCTATCATTCCCTCCTGTTGTACATTTAAACATCAGTTCATACATTTCCAAAAGTTGTCATGCATGCACGTCATACTAACTGCACAGGGAACCATTCTTTATTCTTGCTTTACTCATCTAATCTAATCTATCCTATCTAATATTATCTAACTAACACCATGGAGAAGGCGAAAAACCTCTATCACAACTTTGCTGCTGTGATATGCAACCTCTCCATTTTTGAGGGTTTTTAAATTTTAATGAGGAAAACTCCTTCTCGGCTCTCCGTTTCTTTTTTTGCTTTTGTTTGTTGGAGAAACCCCACTCTGGCCATGGTGTACTATTCCAAGCTACAACACAGGGTCCCCTTCACGCATTTGTTGATACAAAAGCTTTGCGTAATTCACCTGAGAATTAGTTATCATATTCATTAGTGTTGCTCTTAAGCATGGAATAATACAACCAATGACTAAGAAAATAAGTACAATCACAATTGCGAATGGGATAAACATTCTGAGCAAAGTCCGATACCAAGGGCCCCCAAGGAGCCCATCAAAGATCCACGGGTGATCAGTCCGTCGATCTTTGGCCATGGCGTCTCTGAGATTCCTGACAACAGACAAAGCATCAGTCATGTTTATGGAATTCGCTTCTTCGGGTATGTACGTACAACAAGTGTCACCCACCATAGCACAGACGCCCCCTTGTGGGGCCGTCAAAAGGTCCAAAACCATTCTATTTTGCAGCACCATTTGTCTAATTGCTGCAATTTCAGTGTTTTGCATTTCATCTACTTCCAAACTGGCATTTACAAACACTTGAAACCTGTAGTCAATTGTTTCAATTCGTAGCATGTTTTTAGCCACTCCAATTTGTGGAAAAAGAGCTAACATTACCTTACTTCCCGTGCTATGGTGTTTGAATTGTTCTGGAACATCAGTTCCCCAGATCGAATCATGGGGCTTAAACGACACTCTTCTTTTCACATGATGGTCCGCTGGACGACTGGTAACGATGAAAGTATTGTCAGTTACAGTAACAGGTGCGCACATACCGTAGGCTCTCGGAGGAATAAAAGAATATACTTTCCAACCACATAACCACCAAAGATGTGAAGATACGGGTAAGATGGTGACATTGGTGTTTAACGGTAGCACATACTGTCATGATCTGGTTGGCGACCAACGGGGGGCGCTGTCGGCCCCGCCTGCACCTGCACAGGTGCTGGTCGTCCAGATCAGATTGGCGACCAACGGGTAGCGACGTCAGCCCTGCCGGCAGCCTCGCAGGTGCTGGTCGTTATGATCACTGTCACTTAAAATGACACCCGGCACGACCATCCGGGGCCGGTCCATTGTTTGTTTGCTGCTTGGTTGCAGCATGCATCGTGTACGTGTTTGTTTAACCTTGGCGGGCTTTTACTTTTGGTCTTCTTTTGCTACTTTGTATTTTTTCCATTCACATCATTTTGATGTTTTACATTTTGTTCCTGCTGACTCTATTTTAATACAATTTGTCAAACAACCTCCTGCTCCCTCCTGCCTGCTTTTTGGGATCCGAACCCGTCATCACCACCTCGCAAACCGTGACACATATAAACATCTATCCTCATCTATAAAACCTAAGTTTTGACCTGTACCGTATATTGCAACGCATACTGGTAATCGCAATCCGCTCTCGGTCATAACCTGATTTTCAGTTTCCAAAATGGTATCTAAACTTGGAACAATCTCTCCTCTCGAAGCATTGCGAAGAACTGGAAAATGTTGATCAGGTTTATGCGAAGATATTAACATATATGCAGCTCGAGCCATTTTATCTCCAAATTTTTTTATCTCCTTTGAATGCACTCTCTGTTGCATCACCGAATGTGGCATTTTGGAACAAACGAAGCAATTACTTTTCCTATTTTGTTTAGCAATTAGTGTAGCATAACGATACCACATGTTTGATAACAATGGATTCCAGTCATGTTTTTCTCCTGCAAACGGCTGATATAATGCGTCCATGACACCTGAATTTTGGGCTTTTTTGTCAGGCGTTTCCATCCAGGCTGTCAGTTTGATGTGTGGTTTGCGCTGGAAAGGCGATGTTACGACTGGTGATGTCACAGATGACATCATGCATATAGTTATGGGAAAACCAATGTGATGTTCACGAAAATCAGGACAGAGTCTCAAGTCCATGCATCCTGCAACCTTGTGGGTTACGATAACGAGTTGGATATCTGTCATTGTGCCAGTTCCAGTTCCTAACCAGTTCCCTCGAGTTATCTTTCTGACAATTCGTTTTGCTTCTTGGGCACAGCTATTTTGAACCCATTTTGTTTTGGGCTCAGAATGGACCACAACGGAGTCCCAACCAGTGGTCCAAGCCTTCCCTGACTTGATACGAGCGTACCAAGAACCATGAGGATAATCACTTCCATTTTGTCGTGCTTCGTTCATGAGGATGTTAAGGGGAAATGAGATGATTCCTGCATCTTATAGTGGCAAGCAGGCAACAGGATGTGCCATGTTTGGGCACTTTTCTGAATTTGTTGGATGTATTAGTGGAATTTCGCAGGCTGATGGAATGGGAGGTTTTACGTGCGTCATCTGGATTGCCTTAATGAATTCGTACAGCAAGATGATGTGGACCAACCCCATGGCTCTTGAGTAGTTTGGCTCCGTCTCTCTTCCACCTGCTCAGGATCTGGTTGGTGAGCGATCTTGCAGTGGCTTTGATGCACCCAGGTGGTTCTTTCGGCGATCTTGATCAGCACGGTGAATGGCCACTCCGACTTTGGTGCAGACCTTGATCAGCGCCTTGCGTCCGGGGCACAGCAGCCTCTGTTCCTGTGGAGGGAACACAGGACTGCGGCAGTACACGTGCTGTGGACCTCTTTGTTGTTGTAAAAATTTTACACGATTTTGCCAACAAAACGCTTGGATCTGATTCATTCTTTTGCCCAAAGTTCACCTTCCTATAATGGGAGGAAGAATGGTCTTCCATTGCAATATCTCAAAAGGCGTTAAGCCATTATTAGTCGGCATTATTTTCATATATATATATATATAATTTAATCAGAAATAGACGTTCAGGCCATAATTTGACTGTTGCCTCCATCGTTTTTCTGAGTCGATTTTTTATCGTACCATTCGTTCTTTCAACTAATCTTGCACTCTGTGGATGATATGCACAGTGGTTCTTTAATTTAATACCTAAATGTTCAGAAATTTTGGTTATTACGTCATTAACAAAATGTTAATGACCATTATCACTCCAAATTATTCTTGGTATGCCATGTTCTGGAATAATATGTTTGCATAACGCTTTTGCCACGGATAATGTATCGGATTTCTTTGAAGGCACGATTTCCCCCATCTGGTGAATGAATCAATTAACACCAAACAGTATTTATAAGAATTACTTGTGCTTAGTTCAATGAAATCCATGTGGACCACTTCAAAGGGGTGTGACCCCTGTGGAAATGTTCCTCTTTTTGGTCGCATGTTACCTTATGGATTGTGTTTACAGCAAATCAAACAATTCCGACAAAAGTTTTTTGCATACGAGTTGAAACCTCTGCTTAAATGGAATACTTTCCCTGCTATAAACACCATGCCCGCTGTTGATACATGTGAACTACCATGGCTCAATCAAGCCACCATAGGGAACATGTTTCTCGGTAAACATGGTTTGTTGTCTATTTTATACAGCTCATCAACGAGCTTAGCACCATCGGCAAGCCACAAATCTTTTTCGGATTTTGTAGCTAACGCTTGCATGTCCTTCAAAACTTGTGTAGGCACTAATTCACGCATTTCTTGATTTACCAAATTGAAAGTAGTCTGAGCAGCCTTCTTGGCGACTGCATCTGCTCTAACATTACCTGACTCATTCTGTCTTTAGCCCTCGTGTGCGCTGCACATTTGCATATAGCTACACTTTTTGGAAAGAGGCTAACCCACAATAAGCCTCTCACTAAATCTGTATGTTCAACAATCTTTCCTTCTATTCATTTACGCTTCAGTCAATGCAACAATTTATGTTGTTTGTGTTGAATACGTTTTTGGTAATGAACCATCAGCAATACTTTCAGTGTGGATGCTGCCAGATAAAGGTATGTCATCCAAATCAGGTTGTAGAAATGTCATCATCTTTTTTCTTTAGAAGTTCAACTACTTTTTGGAAAACTGTAATTTATCCAAAGAAGCTTTGTTACCTGTATTCGCTAAATATTGGAACAAAGCTATTGACACAGTCTTGTTCTCATCTTCAGTCGGTGAAGCAATTAAGATGTCGTCAATGTATAATAGAATTTGAGAAGTCAACGAATTTTTTAAGGTCAGCAATACATGAAGACATTTCTTGTGAGAAAATATTTGGTGTAACGACTGAGTGTCCCCAGTAGGGGACGTGTGTTCCAATCTATTCTCATCCTGACCCACATCTGGTCTACATAAAGCAGTAAGGGGGGGGGGGAGTGAATGTGGGGGAACAAGAGAGGGCAGCCTTCTCGAGGAAGTGGCGGAGTGGACCCCGCGCGAAGATCCTCCCCACCCCTTTGACCGCTGACTCCCAAGCTCAAATTCCCCATTCCACAGCTCGCCCCGCCTACTGCATCGGTTAATTCTCTGTCTCAGCAATGGCGATTTTAAGAACATGAGCTCCTTTGTCCTTCTAAGGCAGGAGGTACTTCTTCAGCGGCCATCTTTGAAGACATAGCTTTTTCATTCTTTCCAATCTGCTTGAATTGCTCAACATATATGAAATCCTCATCATGTCAGAAAATAATACAGTTGGGGTGTCAGAAAAACACACTGAAAGCGTCCTTTCAGTATATTTTTACATGTATCGCATTTTTTTTCTTTATTTTTTTTATGTTGAATTTCATACTCCGATGGATTTTTTCCATAATCTCCGGATGTTCTCAAAGTCCTGTATGCTTGAAGAATTAGCCAATTGAACAAGTGGAAAAGCTTCACAATCACTTTCATTATTCATTTTAATTTCATTCAATTCTTCAAGCGGATACAACAGACATTTGGAGTCATCACAGGGGGGTGAGTTGAACAGTAGAAGGAGGAGGAGGAGGGGGAGGAGGGGAGGGGTCTGAGGCGATCGCCTAGGGACAGCCCACAGCCCCTCCTCATGATCTGCTATGGGGGTGTTCTGCAGTTTGGATCAATGACTGCATCCGATCTTCCATCTTTTTTAATTCGTTTCACTTCCAATTCATGCTCTCTGATTCGCGCTTGTATAAGTCATCTATCACAAGCTAAACTCTCATCATGGATCTTTTGGAGAGATCTGCCAACCGCAGAGGCCTCTTCAACTGAAACATAATTTCGTCCAATGGCTGAATTTGCAAAGCACCAGAATATTCACCATGTTCCATCCACTTCTTGCAATAAAGTTCGCTTCCTGGAAATTTTTTGGACATGAATTTTTTTTAGAAAAAATAGCACCCATTTTCAATTTTCCAACAAACAAATTCCTTCAGTGATTATCACTCAGAAAAGAGGCACACTCCATGATGTTGATACAAACCCAAGAACAAAGGGCGTGATTCGCGCCAACTCTCAGTCACGATGCGCGTTCACGCACACACAAGGAATGCATTTACGCACGCACACACACACACACACTAACGGCTCAAATGACTTCGCCCCCACCTTTTTTCTCCTCTCTGAGACAAAGGACCCTCGCTGTGTCACTATTCTAGCATAGAACAAACCATTTTAAATGCATTAATTTTTCAGATAACCCAGTACTTTTGCAGCTGCTCTTTAAAATAACATATAACGTCTGCATCAGAATTAAAAACCTTTCGGTTTTGTCAACCAGACGCAGTCCTCACACAACTGAATTCCAGATTATCACCACCTTGTGATCAATTTCTTTCGCAGGAAAACTTCTGAATCATAAGTCGGCGTGTGGAACAAAACCAGACACTCTAGTCCATAAAAGCACTAGGATGTCGCGTACACAAGTCCTTTTTGTGCACCACCGGTTCCGTCTTCTTATTGGGCTCACCTTAGTTCAAAGAAAACCGCGTTACACCGGCATGTACATGGGTTAAATGAATAAGATCCTCTGGCCAGGAGGAGTCTCACAATACATTTAAATAATGGCTGCTAGCTAGCGCGTTACTCACTTAGTGAACTTTTGAAAAACTGCCGTGTTGTCCTCCAGCCAGAACGTTAGGAGCCCCACGGCCACCGGAAGGAGTGATATTCTTTCCGTCTCTCGTGCGGACTCACAAGCAGGCTGACAGGCGAAAAAATCTTTGTTTCTTCCGTAGGTTGGCGCCAGCCAAGGAGCAGGTTCGCCGCGCGTCCCCACGCGTCGTCTCCCGTTGAATTTTAAAATGGGCAGAACCACCGGGAGCTTTTTTGAGCTATTTTCCCGTCTCGCCTTGACCGGGCACACAGGTGGCACTCGTCACGCTAAGGCTGGCAGACTGGCATCGGGTTTTGGCACCAATTAATGTTCGGTTTAAATTCTTGCTTCTTTCCTGGTTTGGTTTTCAAAGAAGTTCAGTGATAAAAATATCAGTAACGACGATAGATGGTGAACAAAAAACTACTTTATTCTAACGAGACAGAAAATGCACTTCTCGTCTCGGTAGGGACGAAGACATGAGCACACGGACAAAGATAGGAAACAAAGAGAGCGAGCTCCAGCTCTGACAAGTTTTTGAATGTCCACAGCAGCGATCTGTTGTCCAATCAGCTATGGACAACTCAGTGTTGGGAGGTTCTTAGATTGAAGTTGGAGCCGTTGCTTCTTTGCAACGACGATTGAACTAATAAGATTGATAATGCTATTAGACTGAAATTAAACGTGCACTAATCATAATGTGTACTAAGCTAAACATGAAATAACATAATATGTTTACTAATGTGCATAAAACACTCTATCACCTACCACAAATGCTCCCTTGCTTAATTTATGGTAAATATTCCTTGCTGAAATTTTTTTTTTTCAGCGTTGTCTGCTCAAATCCATGTGGCCTCCTCTTTCTAAGTGGCTTTCAGAACTCTCAAGTACACTTTTAAGTCACTGTATAGTCCGAAGCGGGATACAGGCTTCTGATTGGCTGCCGTGCCGAGTATGCAAATTGTCAAACGAACGTCACTGAAAAGTGTACTTGAGAGTTTTGAATGCTGCTTAGAAAGAGGAGTGCACGTGGATTGCTTGTAGCTTTTGCTTCAATGAATAAAAAAAAAACCCGTTGATTTTAAAATATGGTTCTGTTGTATAATTCGGCCCATTTTTTGTTTGTTTTTTTTTCCCCCTGAAAAAGTAGCTTTGAAAGTTGTCCGCCCGATGTAAAAGTTGTACGCTGCAGACCTCTGGGCAAACGTTATTTCAAACACTGGCATTAGGCTATGTGATGCTTCATCAATACGTCTGTGTAAGCTCTCAGTCGTACAGGAGTGGTCCATCGATGAGAAGGTTTCTTCAGCCGTCATCTGTACAAATTTGAAGACTTTATCAACATCGCAGGGATAATAGAAGTGGGCCTCAATCGGCAGTACATTTGCACCTAAAAGCTAGCAACCACTCATTTGACGACAATGAGGTTAAAATCTTAACGAAAGAACATAGATGGTTTGAAAGGGGGGTAAAAGAAGCAATTCTTATAAAACAACAAACTCATTCATTAAACCGTTCTGGTGGGGTGAGGTTCAATTTGGATCGTTCATACAATACCCTGCTTAGGCAAAACAGGTTAGGCAACATTCGTAATGCTGATGAGGTGATACCGGTGGGAATGGGGGAAATGGGCCAGTCGTTAGTCAGGAATGTAGGAACAATCAGTGGGGCCACAGGGAGGTGTCCTCTGCTCCCCCCAACCTGAGAGTAGGGACCTATCATAGCAGTGGCCGATACGACCAGTCAGACTTTAGTTCGCTGACGAAGCCTCTTGGATAGGAGGCGAAACGTCCGAAACCTTCAAATTTGTACAGATAACAGCTGAAGAAACCTTCTCATCGATGCTTCATCAAATACGCATTATTATCTGATCACGCACAGGAGCCTGTTGAGTTTAATTCAAACCCCTTTATTTTCTATGGCGCTTGTCCTTATTGGTTTTGGGGGATAAAAGAGACATTGGATACACACAAGACTTAATATAATAAGCATTGACACTAGATAAGGACCGTTTATTCTACTCAAGTAACCAAGAATTATGCTTTTTGGAACATGGAGTAAGATAACTCGTGCAAAAATGGCAAGAGCATGCTAATTATTTGAGATTGAAACCTGGATCTCATGACTGCAAGGCAGCTGTGCTAACCACTCACTCATCATGCTGCCCATTTAAAACCTCCTGCTCTCTTCCTTGTAGCTTTTCCTTGTATCCAATGGGGGCAAGTTTGTGAAGAAGACCCTAATCGGGGAGGCCTACATTTGGCTGGACAAGGTGGACATGAGGAAGAGGGTTGTCAGCTGGCACAAGCTACTTGTCAGTTCTGTACCTAACAACCTCTGATCAGATAATCAGATAATACAGAGAATCATCATCATCATTATTTAAAAAAAGGGAGACATATACATTGATACATTGACATCAATGAATATTCGGGAGGTGTGACGTTCCTAATAATGCCCAGCATTTACTTTTTTATCTACAGTAGAGATGTTGGAATGTTTTGTGAACAGAAGAGGTTACAGATAATATCAATACATTCATGTATGACACAGAGAGATACAGACGCTAAATATTAAGACAATGATTTGCCAATTTGGACAGATTACAGTTTCTGCTATAGGAGACAGCGCTGGGGAAGAATTACTGAAATGTCAACTCACAGAGACATACATATACTTTCTATATTGTTTGCCCTCATTTAGGCTCCATGTGAACTTCAATCTATCTATCTTAACTGACTGTATTCAAAAGGGTTTTTGGATGAGCTAATGCCAGTTCCACCTGAATTGGTTTTGAGTGGGGACATACAGCCCTGATTATTCACCCAGATCCCGCAGGGCACAGAGAAAAGCATTTTATTTTCTGTAGTTGTTGTCCAAATTAGTGACTTTGATGAGCTTGAGACTGTCAGAGCTAATTTAAGGAAAGTCAAGACGCACCCCCCTTGACAGGTTGCATCACAAATTTGGGCCATACACAGAGAAACAAGCATTTATGTTCACACTGATTGACAATGTAGAGTCTTTGGTGAACTGGGAGGTTATGGTTTTGTCGTGTGGGGAAAAATAAACTGCCATGCTCGACTCTGAGGCTTACTCCTGCTCATTCCTCCAAGAAAAAAAAAAAAAAAAATATATATATATATATATATATATATATATATATATATATATATATATATATATATATAAAGAGAAAAAATGTTTAGATGATGTGTGACAGGTCACTGTAGGGGTTTGACCCTTGCCCTGTAGACCTTCTTTCATGTATGTGCATGCTAACACTCAGCCTGCATTTTGCACTGCACAGTGCTGTGGGGAATGTTCCAACATGAAAGAATGGCTCGTGTTCATTTTTGCCCATAAATAGCTCCTTCTATGTTTTACTTAGAAGGTCATGGTTCCTCTGTGCGTGCCTTGTGCTCTGTGCTTGTGTTTGTGTGTGTGTTTTGTGTGTGCGTGTGTGTGTGTGTTTTGTGTGTGTGTGTGTGTGTGTGTGTGTGTGTGTGCGCGCGCGCGCGCGCGTGCGTGCGTGCATGTGCGTGTGTGCGTGCGTGTGTGTGTGTGTGTGTGCGTGCGAGCATGAAGAAGACTCAGTGCAACACAGTGAAGACTCAGTGCAACACGGCGAGTTCACTGCCTGTGACCCCCCCCCCCCCCCCAAAAAAAAAAAAAAAACAACAACTTAATTGCACTTAATTACAGTGCAGGTAACCCCATATACAGTCTTAACCATATAGAAAAAATAAAATATAAAAAAACAAAAAAACTGTTGAAGCATATCACTAAATATGAAGAGACCAAGAACAAGATGTCGATTTAAACGTAAAAAAAAATATTTGATAATTAGAAATATAATATGGAAGATTTTTTTTTATTGTGCTATTTTCCGCTTCATTTGAGGTACTTCTATGCAATTTTATTTTCAGTAAATATATGTCTGTCTGTTGAAACATAAGGTCTAAAGCAAAAAAAAATACATGAATAAAAAAAAAAAGAGTATAAAATACTTCACAAGTATTTTATTTTGTAATTGATTCAAATCTATTTATGGGCGTGAAAGCTTGTGCACTTTATCGTTTCCCTCATTCATGTGTTTTCGTATTTCTGCCCTGGAATGAATTGAAAACGTAGGACGTTTTATGTGGCGTGAATTCATTTGTGTCAATGTAGCAAATTTTAGAAAAAAAAATTAAGTCAACATAAAAACGGAGTGCACAGCATATCATGAACAATGAGTGAAAGCTTCGTTTCTGTTTGACTTCTTCACCATTGCCTGTTGATTGTGCAATCATCCCTGTGCGTGAATGTGACTTTGGCAGTGTACATAAAGTGTTTATTTCTACAGAGTGAATGTTTATTTTGTCCAAATATGAGCATGCACAGAGAGTGGAAAGAGATATAAATGTACAGTTACATGTACATGCGTGTCTATAATTGTACAACATAAACGAGAGAAAACAAATGTCTTCATGTTGTGGATGTTGCATGTTTCGTCCAACACATTATGTATAATAATGCTGACTGTAAAGAAATTGCTTGAAAAATGGTCTTGTTTTTCCACCAAAAAAAAAAAAAAAAAACAATAATGTAATGGTTTCGTGGTTGTACACAGGATGTGTTTAGACATGATGCAAATTGTGTTGTAAAGAAATAAAAGATATCCCTGACACCCCTGCACAAGTCAAAAAAATACATATTAAAACTAGACTATATTACAAATGCAGAGTGGAGTTTTGTCTTTCATTTCATGAGTTACACATATGTTTTCAATTATGCCGCAAGGCACAATAAAGTTGCAGTGTGAACACTGTCACGGCAATCATAAAAAAGACAGCACTATGATTTAAAATTAATAGTTTTAATAATGTTATTGTCACACTTGTCAACATTTGGTGTGAAGGCAACTGGTGGATCCAAGTGCACAGAGGCAAGATGGGAGGAAAAGAAAAATGAAGAAATTAAAGAAAAAGATTTAAAAAGAGGGCAAACAGGCTAGAATGGAATAGTCCAAATCCTCAATCAAAAAAAGTCCAAAAACATAAGCCTCAAAGAAACTCGGGTTTACCACAAAAGAGAACATGACAAGAATACATTAAAGCTAAAACAATAGACTGACAAAAACTGAAAGAAACCAGATCACTAAATGCAAGCAAACCGACGAGACAATAAGGCAGCTGATCAAAACACGCGTGGCTGGAGGGAGTTGATTGGTCGCACAAGTAACAGACTTGACCAGACACATGGAAACAAAAATTGAACAAGGTGAAATGACATAAAAAAGGGGCAAAAATAAATCATTCAAAATTAAATTTAAACAAAAATAAAACAAAAACATCATGATGTCTTTTTGAAGCAATGTGATAAAGTTGGAGTACTTTTTACTTTCCTTCCAATTTTGCGGTTTGGACCTCCCAGTTAGTTGAGTGGGATTCCAATGCATTTGTCCTCGTCTGACTTCCCATTCTTCTTGAATGCAGCATACACTCAGAATTGTTCTTGTAAAAGCATTTGACACATTGACAAACATTAGTCTCATCTCATCTCATCTCATTTTCCGTACCGCTTATTCCTCATTAGGGTCGCGGGGGTTGCTGGAGCCTATCTCAGCTGTCTTTGGGCACGAGGCGGGGGACACCCTGAATTGGTTGCCAGCCAATCGCAGGGCACACAAAGACATACAACAGTCACTCTCACACTCACACCTATGGACAATTTGGAGTGGTCAATCTGCCTGCCATGCATGTTTTTGGAGTGTGGGAGGAAACCGGAGGACCCGGAGTAAACCCACGCGGGTCCGGGGAGAACATGCAAACTCCACACAGGGAGGCCGGACTGGGACGCGAACCAGCGACCTCTGCACTGTGAAGCCGGTGTGCAAACCACTCGACTACCGGGCCGCCCACAAACATTAGTTAATTAAGAAATATGTATTTTTAAAACCACAGGAGTTTGTATGGATGATGATTGGATTGGATTGGATTGGATATGCCTTTATTAGTCTCACAGTGGAGAAATTTACATTTCACAGCAGCAAAGTGATGAAAGGAATGAAAGTAGAAAAACAAAATACATGAGCTGCTGGAAAGGCAGCCACTCTCGCGGTGCCGTCTTGAAGTCAAAAGAACAAAAAAAAACTAAATAACAAATAATATGACAGCATAGAGACAATATGACAAAACAAAGACACAGAGAGACATTCATTCTTCAGGACTTGCTGTACCCTCTTTGTGATGACACAGAATGATGAAACAGTTCTCGATGAAAGAGGAGAAGATCAAAGCGTCTTTCCACCAGTGGATCAGGGACATCATGGTGGAATGTGCATGTCAACTACAAGCTAAATGTTGAAAGCAAACACGCAGCTGTAGCATCCATTGACGAAAAGAGATTGCAATTTCTATTCTCCATTCTTATGCTATATCCTTTTCTATTCAAATGTATTGTTTGTCGCAGTCAGCCCAGTGAGGTCACTATTGCTTGGACTTCATCTCAAATTATGTGTGAAATGGAAATGTAATGCTTTCTTTGTATGTGAAAGACATTACAAAAAAACAGAAGAAAAAAAACTCACCAGCTTCAACATCTCGTCTTGTGATGTCAATGTATGACCTTTAGGGTGCGGTATTACGTAATAAGACAAGTACTGTACAGTTACTGTACAGTACTTGTACTACAGTACCTCATCAATGGAGCATGTATGGGCTTCCATTGAGTTATTTTGACTTTTACATTTTTACACTTTTAAAGTGTTTCCAAAAAGCCATCATGAAATCAAATTCTACATTAAAGGTTGTGGTGCGTCAGATCACTTACTGCATATGGTTCTCCCATTAAAGTACCATTTTGGTTTTGTCCTGACATACAAGCGCGGAAGATCTGAAAGATACTCAGATCTTCATCACTGGATAGGGACTTCGTACTTAATTCAACATCCCTATTCATTCACTTTGGTTTCAGTGTAGCGGAAGGATCATAACAGTTGTCGATGCTAATGCACCATGAAGCCAGTTTGATATAATATAATTACATAATAAAAATAATAACAACAACAACAACAATAATAATAATAATAATAATAATAATAATAATAATAATAATAATAATAATAATAATAATAATAATAATAATAATTATTATCTCATCTCATCTCATTTTCCGTACCGCTTATTACTACCGGGCCGCCCAATAATAATAATAATAATAATAATAATAATAATAATAATAATAATAATAATTTATTAATTATTATTATTATTATTATTATTATTATTATTATTATTATTATTATTATGGACGACATTGATTCGCATATTATTATTATTATTATCATTATTATTATTATTATTATTATTATTATTATTATTATTATTATTATTATTATTATTATTGTTGTTGTTGTAAATAAACAACTTTTGAATAACACATACCCTACAAATACTATGCAACTGTACTGCATGTATGATGAATTTTGGAGATCCAAAATGTTTCTGAAGCTTGTTAGTGAAGTGCTCTCTCCACGCGTGAAATTAGTTTCCTCGTCTTTACTGGGAGGTCATGGACTTCAGAATTTCCTTCTTCACTTCACAATTCTTCGCGGTAACAAAAGCTCAACCTTGCCTTGGCGCCACAGGTGTGCGTGTGGGGAATCAGGGCGAGCAGAGGCTGATTTGCAAAAAGGGGTACTGCACTCAACAACTTTGCTGACGTTTGAAAAAGTATGTTGTCAATTTTAAATTCAAACATATCAGACAGTCTCATCATCTGGTAGGTTTAATATAGTGTGTGCAATGTATTTATTTCCTTCGATGGTGTTCTCCACTCAAATAGATGCCTAATCCCAAAGAGATGTGGGTACTTTATATCATTAACTAAATTAGCCATTGAGCTGCGATTTTAAAACATATTAGCCTGAGCTAGTTGTCGACATAGTCAAGTGATACTTGTGTTGGGTGGCACATTCACAGCTCTGCCACGCTTATTGTATTTTGAAGCTTGGCGGTGAAGTGCTGCCCCCTTCAAGGAAAAAGCAATCCACTTTCATCATGATGGAGCACTTCTCACTTTTGTATAATTGTAGCCAATTGCCTAACCACAAGACCCGAGTAAAACCTGGTGAACGAAAGCCTTCCTTGTCATTGGCTCATTAAAACCAAACTGATTTAAAAAACTCTAAAAACAAGATAAATATGTGGTGTGATCTTTTGTCTTGAGTGTATTTTTACATAACAATGCTTTTTTTTAATTGGAAGAGATTTAAAGTCAGTGAAAAAAAGCTGAATCTTTCTTACTATGAATGCAACTATCCAATGTCGAAGTATAAAGTGACAATAAGGATCCCACTTTTCAGTTGTTCCAGATTTTTGGGAGGTGCATTGTCAAAACCCCGTAATAGAAATGAAAGGTGTTGCTGGGATGTATCTAACACCTATTATTCAGGATGTAGCGACATGTTTCCTTGTTAATGAGAAAAAAAGAAGTAATGAATATCTGCCGAAGGAATCTGTCTTCACTTTTTCCTCCCTATTGTATCACTGCACTCGCTAACCCCTCTCTAGAAGCGAAGCGTTCTCATCTTCGCTACCCTCGTCCCAGTGCACTCTGGGAGCAAAACGATAGTGCCTTAAAGGTGTCTTGGAAGAATTTGGAGAGAAAATGAGATGGTGAGATGAATGCAACAGTGTTTGGTGAGAAGGGATAGACAAAGCGGAAAGAAAAGGGAAGTGGGGGCTGGCATGAAGAGGAGGAAGCAAAGGAGGGTGAGAGGACACGCAAGATGGTGTGGTTGCCAAGCAACGATTGATAACCAAGTCCCTGAGCATCCTGCCTGTGCTGCCACACTCCCCACCTCCAGGGTTGCATTACACGCATGCACATCCATGTTCAATATCTCCCAATCAAAACGCTGATGGTCATTTAATTCAAAAGGGAGCATAATATGACTTTGAATGAAAATTCAACAGGAAACACAAGAGTAAAAAACATTTTGCTCGATTTTTTTATTAATTTCTTTTTTTGCAATAAAGTGACTTGAGTAAAAGTGTATCTCTCTCTCTCTCTCTCTCTCTCTCTCTCTCTCTCTCTCTCTCTCTCTCTCTCTCTCTCTCTCTCTCTCTCTTTCTCTCTGAAAAATACAGACCGTGTCATATTCAATATAACATCCTATTAAATTTGGTCATTGGTTATTAATGTAATAGAGCATGGTGAGCCTCTTCATTAACATGTCCGCCATCATAGAAATAGATAGGTTTAGAAGTGGCGTAGAGACGAGGTTGATGGCAAACCCGGAAGTGACGGCACGAGTTGTAGCGTCCATAGTAACGTGGCTTGGTTTGGCATAGAAATAAGATAGTTTTGAGCGTATTTAGGTCAATTTAACGTATGGATGCTGTAAAAAGGAACAACAGTTGGGGGCCGCAATGTTTCGCTTACGGATGCTTCAACTACAAGCTGAAAAACAAAGGAATTTCGTTCTTCAAGTGAGTGAAAATGAAATTTCTATAAAAAGAAAAAAAAATAATTCGTTTTGCGATGTTTTAGCGACTAATTTTCGTCCTGTTTTCGATCTTCGACCATGTATAAGTACGTTCTAGCTGTTCTTCATTAGTATGAAATTGAACTGGCTCTGCCTCCTCAAGCATATAACTAATTCGACACTAAATTTGAACTGCAGGGGTGTGCGTTTCACTAAACATTGCTAACTTAACAATATTGCTAATACAGTAAAGTCTCGTTATATCGATATTCAAGGGAGTCCGAAAAAATATCGATATAACCGGGACTATCGATATATCCGACCCTGTTTGCATGTAATTTTCTCCGTGCGTGCATAGAAATAGTATCGATATAACCGGGACTATCGATATATCCGATATCGATATAACGAGACTTTACTGCATATTGCTAAGTTCATTGTTAACGCTAAAAACGTGTCTCACTAAACATCATTTAGCAATATTGTTAACGCCTAGCAATATTGCTAAATAGCAAAGTTTAGTGAAACGCGCCCCAGGTGAGCCGACTCTGCTCATACAACATACTAATAATTACTTCTTGATCTTTTTGATCCGTTGTAGATTTCACACATATATACACTATACACAGTGTTACCTAATCCTCTACAATTTCTGATTTAGTCCAATTCCGATCACCAATTAAGTATGATCATTCTTTATGAATGTTATTTTTTTCACGTTTGAAGATTGGTTACAATCACACTCAAAAGATAATTATACTATGTATTTGAATTTTCAATCTTAAAGAGCTGTCATTTCTATTATTCATAACATTTTTAGACTCTGAATAAATATACATCAATAGTGGTTTATTTAATTGCAATTGTATGTTTTGGATTATAAAAAAAAATATAATCCAAAGCATATCTGATCTTGAAAGTTGAGGTTTTTGGACTTGTCCGACTTCACATCGCGCCGAAAGACGACGTGAGAGTGAAGTAGTTGTCTTCTAAAACATATTTAGCCACAAAGTATTAGAATTTCGTCGAATACCGGAAGAAAATCGACGAAAAACGAGCAAAAATTATTCATATGGTACAGAACTGTGTCAGAGGCTACAACTCGTGACGTCAATCAGTGACGTCACGACCTGGTGACCGCGGGCGCAATGCTATTGCCTCCTTTGGCCACTTCTAAACCTATCTATTTCCATGTCCGCCATACATTCAATGAACCTGTGCTTGCATGAGTTGGATTTGGTTTTGACAGTGTCCCCTAGCATGCCAAATGAATCACATTGTTCAATACATTGCGAAATTTTCCTTAAGTATGAATGTGAGTGTAAATCCTTATTTGTCTATACACATCCTGGCAATCAATTCAACGTGCACTCTGCCAAAGTCAGCTAGCATCGGTTCCAGCTCACCTGCAACACAAACAAGTATAGAAAATGAATGGATGGCACTAATTTGATTTCATGAACTGTGACGGAAGGCTTCTTCTGCGTTGAGATTTGCTCAGGAGATCTTGAGCGTGAAATCAATTCTGTAACCCAAGCAATCATTATTCCCATGTGGCATTCATATTTTTGTCTTGTCACTCAAGCAACTCGGCACCATAGTAGACAGTATATTTATTACATATTGTGCTATGCAAAAAAGTGATACATTTCACTTGTCATTGGTAAAGAAAAAAGGGGAATACAAAGTAGAGTACAGTGAGACCTCAACTTACAAACACCTTAACTTACAAACTTTTCGTCTTACAAACGCCAAATTTATGAAAATTAAACCTTATAATAAGCACTATTTTCATAATACACACCCACCACGGCTGGCGGAGTGATCTTCGGCGGAAGCACACGACCGAACAGCACCAGAGGTTAAGTTACCAACAGTCTTTATGGAATACGTCTGTGTAAGCATCAAAAAGGTAAATAAAACTTTATTTTACAGCACCGTTTATTAATTTAATTACAGTCCTCATGTAATGCGCCTCTCTTTCCAAACAGCAATTACCTTTGACCTTCGACCTCCAACGCCATTCCATCAAGCCATAAATGAACATCACAAATGTAAATAAAGTGACTTTATGATACAATTCAGTGTATTTCTTTCATTACAATACAATAGCACATTTATTATACATAGAATAAGGTATGCTGTGTGTAGTTTTAAGGCTTATTTAGTTGAAAAGTATATTTTATGGAAATCCGGGAACGGATTATTCCCATTTTAATGGTTTCCTATGGGAAATTGTTTTTTGAGATAAATACTTTTCGCCTTACACACTCTGTCTGGGAACCAATTAAGTTCGTAAATTGTATATATTAGGGAGGGATGGATGGATAGATAGATAGATAGATAGATAGATAGATAGATAGATAGATAGATAGATAGATAGATAGATAGATAGATAGATAGATAGATAGATAGATAGATAGATAGATAGATAGATAGATAGATAGATAGATAGAGTGAGACAAAGAGAGATACATGCATCTGAGAGAAGGGGGATGGAGAGGCAGAGAGAGGCAAAGAGAGAGAGCAAGAGAGAGAGAGCGAGAGAGAGAGACAAAGAGAGAGAGCAAGAGAGAGAGAGAGAAAGAGAGAGAGAGAGAGAGAGAGAGAGAGAGAGAGAGAGAGAGAGAGAGAGAGAGAGAGAGAGAGAGAGAGAGAGAGAGAGAGAGAGAGAGAGAGAGAGAGAGAGAGAGAGAGAGAGAGAGATGGAGCCATACTTCCTTCTGGGTGAGAAGGAGGGGCTCCGGCGCTACCTGTCCTGTCGGTGCCGTCTGTTGTCCCCCTGATCAGCTTAGAAGCGTTAAACCTTTCCCGCAGCGAGCACCGAAGCAGCGGGAGGGAGACGCCGCGTCACGCCGGCGTTTTCTCCTATTTATCAGTGACGGGGTGTGCTCCATTCCAGCACCATCAATCTCTAACCCCTACCCCCACTTCATCGTTTTCCAATGGATACCTGCAAGGCCCACGCCTGGGTGTTTCAGGTCCTGCTCCTCCTGAGTGCGTCTCGGGCTTCCCAGTTTCCCTCCCAGCTCCTGTAAGTATTTAATCCAATTGATCGGCTTTCTCCTTTTCTCTTGTCTTCAACAGAGCCCTCCTGCGAGCACGCGCTTGATTTGTTTTTATAGGGCCATCGGGTGGCGTGGGTTGCCTGTATGTGAAATCAATATGCGCGCGTGGGCTTGCTGGATGTCATCCACCTTTTGTGTAGTGCGCGCGTGTCTCCATCATCAAGTTGTTCTTCTACTTGTTTAGTGTTTGACTCAACTTTGTGGGACTGACTGGACACGCACTTACACTTTATTAAAAATGGCGTGCTCATGGGTCATGGTTTTGTGCTGTGCTCTCATACTGTACACGTAACGTATAACGTGATAGATTTCTAGAAATGTAATGGGTGTGCATTACATAGACAATGATCTCCAAAATCCTAACAATAAAGACAAAAAACATAACTACAACAATGAATTATTGTCATTAATTACCATTGAATGGCATTTTCTCTAACATTTGTCAGACTGCTGTTTTATTTAATGGCCGTTATATAGCTTGTTAGAGTGCTGCTGATACAACCCTTGACTTTTTCCTAGGCGAGACCATTTGCATCCCATAACTGCTCCCAAATTTTCTCTTGTAGTGACATGGTGGAGTTCTATTTCCATACTGCAGAAAGAATCACACATGACAAAAGAGCACAATTTGTTTTATATTCATAAAGCTTTGTTTTTTAATTTTTCAGTGATCCTTGTGTGCGTAATGTATCCAAACTGGTATGCGAAATAGAGTGGATTGATCTATGTATTTACTAATAAAGGTTACATGTGTAATCTATCAAATGTATGTGAAACCATTTGCAACACATCATCCCCTCAAAGGCAAGCAGAACATAACTTAAACAAAAATCTAGCAAGATGGTGTGAAACTTGATTTCAATATGTCCCTGAAACAATGATCAGTGTGGAATTGGTACATCGGCTACTTTTAGTAGTATACAGATGAATCATTGCCTGGGTCAAGATCAATTGCACTTAATGTTTCAGGTCAATATAGTTGGTTTTAATCCTGAAGACATTTTTATTTGAATTATTATTTAAGTTAACTTTTCCTTTGTTTAAGTGCATTTGCAGTCTTAACTGAGCCTAGCCTCTTCTATGAAATTCACTGAAATAAGGAGGTATAACAGACCGATTTCATTTATGTATGTATGTATGTATGTATGTATGTATGTATGTATGTATGTATGTATGTATGTATGTATGTATGTATGTATGTATGTATGTATGTATGTATGTATTTATTTATTTATTTATTTTGGGCTTGCCATCAAATGTGGGTTAGCTTGGATTAAATGATGATGGTGAGGGACACCCTTTATTGGTCATTTTATTCCCCCCCCCCCCAAGTGATGCCGCTTTCACAACATCTGTCTCTTACTTTTTGTACGCTGTTTCCTCATGTGTGCCTCCATTTGCTCTTCGTGCTTTGGGAAAAACAACAATGCATCTGACCCACTTGTCTTCTGTGTGCTGCAGTTTTTCTATACGACGGGCTAATCAAAACACTCAAAGAATAAACCCCACTTGACGTCTGTGTGGGATATTTGAAACACCAGTATCGTCTGAGGGGGTGGCTCATTGGCTGCTGACAGTCGTTGCGAGACCTGTTGCGGCTCAATATGACTTCACATATGGTGCACCTGCGTATAAGGCGCAGGGTCATCGCTTGAAGAAAATGAAGGATTTCGGGTGCGCCTTACACCGCAAAGTACAGTAATGTAAGGAGAAACACTCGACAGACAATATAAAAGTCATCCTCTGCCAAAACGTAGACCATTCTTGCAAGTCACTTAGGGGTATATTTTCCCACAGGTGTGTCGGCCATTTCTATATGCACATTTCTTTCAGGACGATTCCCATGTCTGACACACCCACCTAATTGAAGCAAGATGCTAAATCATGTTAGGTGTTGGAAATACAGCATGATTTACGTAAGTCACTGGAGAGGTGTTCGCTTCCATGGAAATGTCAAATGTGTAACACAGAACAGTCTTCACTGTACAGCTTTTGGCAGTCCAAGAAGGGCTCATTCCACTCCGCATTGACATACAAACTGGGAATATGACTCATTGGGCGGCTATCAAATGCTGATTTGGCATCCGCGATCAGCGTACTCAGGAGCATAAAATAGATCTAGCTACACAGGTTGGAATAATTTGGCTAAACAAGGGGGGGGGGGGGGGTGACTCCCAAAAATATGCCACATCTGAGTCTTGTTACCGAGCTGTACCCACTGATGTGTCACATAATGTGTGTGTGTGTGTGGTTTCCGGATTTAATTTAAAACTGAATCCATTTTTCATTGACTTCAGACTACTACAATTCGGCAAACCTCTGAGGCGCACAACTTTGTAGATGGGGAGCTCAGACAAAATTTACTGGATTTGTGTTTTCACATTTGCAGACCATACTCTTTCTAGACAAACTACATGTAACTGGCGCCAGTATTGTCATTGGTTGCCACAACAAGAAAAATATAATATATTTGGTCCTGTTGTGTTGTAAAAGTGTTGAATGTTTCAATGTGAATATTAGTATTTATGTTTTTGTTACACTAGTTACACTACAGTACTATATGAAATGTGTTTTATGGACTGAAATCTTGTAAAACTGGGTGCCAAAATGTCAACAAAGTGTTATTTTCCTGAAAATGCTCAACTTCAAAATTCAGAGTCCTCCAGCACTCATAGCAGGCTGTGTAATCTGACTTTTGCATGACACATGATAGTCATCAACATTTCTGTTGAAAATTTTTAAATGGGGTAAAAAAAAAAAAATGGTATACTGGTATACCGCCATACTGTACTGTGCGCACAGTCTGGCGATACAGTATGCTTTGGAATGAATTGGATTAGCCTTTATTAGTCTCGCAGTGGAGACATTTACATTTCACAGCAGCAAAGTTATGAAAGGAAGAGGAAAGGAAAGAAAGAACTGAAACACAGAATATAGGAGCTGCTGGAAATGCACCCACTCTCGCGGCGCCATCTTCAAGTCAAAACAAATAAAAAACTAAATAACGAATAATATGACAACACAAAGACACAGACAGTCATCCAATCTCAAGCACCTTATTTGTTGCATGAAGCTGGTCTTGATGAAAGAGGAGAGGATCAAATCGTCCTTTTCAGTAGTGGATCAGGGACATCATGGTGAAATTTGCTGGTCTGCTACAAGCTAAATGTTAAAAGCAAACACAAAGCTGTTGCTTCCATTGACAAATAGCGATTATCTCACATCTTCTGTCCCATGTAAATCCGCTTCAATTCCAAGCCACGACACTTCCACATATACATACCCATCAGCAGTCTGCGCTGATGCGTCCTCCCACATTCCTTAAATATGGATGTGGGGTTAATGGGACACTCTAAATTGTTACTCGGCTTTATTGTGAGTGTAAATGGTTGGTCGTTTCTATGTTCCCTGCGATTGGCTGGCAGCCATTCCAGTGTACGCTGCCTTCTGCCCAAAGGCAGCACGGACAGGTTCTGGCATGTACGCAGCGCTCGTGAGGATAAATCGGTTCAGATAATAGATGGATGGATGATTTCATGCGTAGTCACTGGCCAGGTCCTCACAGCCCTTCTAACACAGTCAGCATCTAAAATGGAATTAAATAGTGGGCATCACAAAATGTGCTGTGGGTGCACATCTCCAGTCCAGAATATACTTTTTTCTTTATAAAACAGACCATTATGCTCAGTCTGCAGTGCTTGTTCATCACAACCTGGCTTTGGGAATTAAAGGAAAGCAGCTGCTTTGCACTGCGATTTGTTCACAATAGATGCCCTTCCCCCTTTCAACAAATTTACTTTGTGATTCTACTGCTGTGATACAAATACACTCATCTTTCTCACCATCAATGGTCTGTATATTTTGTACATATGATTCACTGTCCGTGCAAATATTACACTGCTGGCCTCTTGGTCCTGTTGTACACTTTGCAGCCTGCTCAGCTGCATGAAGCTCGTTCACAACGACCATTACACTCACTCGGAAATATCCTGTGGGTGAGCATATTGGTTTTTCCATGCTTACTCTGCCGGGTGTGGTGTGATGTACATTTGGGGTATTGCGTAACGCCGGCAAATAATAAAGATCAGCAATCTGTCATGATCTGGTTGGCGACCAACGGGGGGCGCTGTCGGCCCCGCCTGCACCTGCACAGGTGCTGGTCGTCCCGATCAGATTGGCGACCAGCGGGTAGCGACGTCAGCCCTGCCGGCAGCCTCGCAGGTGCTGGTCGTTATAATCAATGACACTTAAAAGGACACCTGGCACGATCATCCGGTGCCGATTCATTGTTTGTTTGCTGCTTGTTTGCTGCATGCATCGTGTACGTGTTTGTTTAACCTTGGCGGACTTTTACTTTTGGTCTTCTTTTGCTACTTTGTATTTTTTCCATTCAGATCATTTTGATGTTTTACATTTTGTTACTGCTGACCTTTATTTCAATACAATTTGTCAAACAACCTCCAGCTCCCTCCTGCCTGCTTTTTGGGATCCGCACCCGCCATCACCACCTCGCAAACCCTGACACAATCAGAGCATAATATGCTGACATCATAGCATTTGACTTGGTAGATTATTTGGATTTACTCATTTTATTTTTGTTTCCAAATATGGTGATAAGCATTCTTGCAAGGGGGACAGCCGACTGCATTACTTAAGGATCTACATTTAACATGTATGTGCATGCAAACCAAGCAGGTTGACTTTGTGTCAAATTATATGAAAATGTTCTACCTGTTTTCTTCAACATAAATTACTGGTTTTGGTTATTGTAAATTTGTGGGTGTGGATTGACTGACTTTATACTATTTTTTTTTCATCTAAATGATCGCATCTACATTAATTTCTTGTTCACAAGTACCAGTAAGCACATTAACTTATTCACTGCCAGCCATGTGCAAAAATGTTTCCACTCCACTGCCAGGGTTTTTTCATTGTCACTGGAATTTCAGGACCCACAGAATATTGAGTTGTAGGACTACACAGCCATTCAATACAGTGTTACAAACCATAGACTCTCTTCTTTCATCAAAAAGGAGTAATTTCCTCAATTATATGGGTCTGAAAATGCATGAGCTTAAAATGAGGGTGGCAGGTCAAAAGACAATGTAATGCACCTGTACATACATATTGGTTTATATAGCGCTTTAACAATAGCTGAAGCTGTAACAAAGCGCTAACATGGAAAAAATCGAAATGCTGCCCCCTTGTGGAAAAGAAAAAAAATGCCAGAGGCCATGGCCAGCGATTTGCCGGCACCCAAGCAAGAAAAAAATCAAACCCGAACAAATTTGGGAATAGGCGCTGGACGTCATATTTTCAATTCCTGAATACATTTGTGAATGACAGTGAATGAGTTAAGGTCTTTTGACAACATGGATTTTCGGTTTTACGTTCATGCAACAATGTGGCGCAGTGCTGGTGCTATACAGTACTAAATACATTTTCATTATGTTTGTGAACATAGGTGGCAGAAATGATAAAATACATTTTGTGTTTGGAATTGTAAGGAGGGCAATACTCCACTATGCCCCCAGGCCCACATTTTATAAAAAATGAAAACAGACGAAAGTGGGGGTGAGGATAACAAATAGAGTGATAAATAGTTGAACAAGGGACAATAGCATGTGTTTTAGTGCATAAATTGGGAAGCAAACCTTCATCATTAGGTTTGTGGAAGACATGATTTCACAGACACTTTATGTATAAAATGTTTAGTTGCTTTATCCTTGGGTGATTTAGCCAAGTGTTATCCGAAAGGGCTATCCGACTCGATAACACTAGCTCATCAGTGTATTGGCATTACACAAGCACATCTGAGTCATAAATGCAAGCGACATAAGATATTTCCAGCCTCTCTGTAAATGATGTTTAGTATGTCAAAATTTCCTCCAAATCCATTTTTGAATCGCCCATTTTTGAATCAACATTGCAATCACACGATCAATCTCTCTGGGAAACAATTTTCTTTGCACACCATCTTTTTAGTTGACACTATGCATATATAATTTATCCCAAATGAAAGAATGGCGTTAGTAATCAAGAAAGCCATTTAAACTTCTTTCTCAATCAATCTGCCTTGGTCAAATTACATCCATTTTGGCGAAATGGTGGTAGGGATTGGTGTGTGACATCACAGATTAAAGGTCTATATGTCCAGCCTTTGAGGTATAATGTCCATCGGGCTGTTGTAGACAAGCACATGAGTCTTACCTTTCACTTTCCTAACTGGCTCACTCACATCACAATAATTGTCACTGATGTCAAACGCATTTGGCTGCTTCTACAGAAAACGCTTGATTACACTGTACTGAATGGGTTAGGAATCTATGGCTCGCGAGCCATATAGAGTGCTTTTGCATCTGGCTCGCGTATAAAAAAATATTGCTGGATAAATGGATCCATCAATCATTTTTTTTCTGCACATTTTCTTTTTGGGCTGCACTTGTCTGCAACAGCAATATTGATTGGATAATACTGACGACATTGGTGTCAAGAGGAATTTTGATTGGACGTTGTCCATTGCTGTGGAAACAGGTAAACAGCTCCTTTTAAATCTACCCGCTCAGTCGCTATTGTGAGACAAAAACTAATAATACTGACGGAAATTGTCCATTTCAGGACGAATGGACCAAGGATTTACCTTTGTGGGGAGAACGGGTTCTCCTGTGTGTCTAATTTGCAATTAAACAATATCATCGATGAAACGGTCAAATGTTAGTGGCACTTTGACACCCCCCATGGTGGTATGTTCACAATCAAAATACACTGCAAGAGATAGCAGAAAGCAAGCATGCAAGCTAGCCAGCAATAACTTCTGTTTTGCCAACACCTCCCCCGGTGAATGTCTTGATGTCTCATGGTTGAGGAGTTTGACTGTCGCCTCCTGCGCTCACGTGATTGACAGTTTAATTGCACTATGATTGTGCCTCTGAAGTGGCTGAACAGTGTCCCGATGTGTGTGTGTATGCGCGTGTGTTTGTGTGCGTGTGTGTGTGTGTGTGTGTGTGTGTATGTGTGTTTTTTCTGTACGGCAGCATTAAAGAATGGGTTGATCAGATCCAGAGAGAACTCATCACTCTGGCCGACACCGCCACAGGTGGCAAGAGTCTCGCCCAGGTAAGACCAAGTCACAATGATTGCTCGTTAGCACCTGATCATTGAGATGCTTTCATCTTATTAGAATTGCTTTGCATGTGGCAACTAAATGGCTACTCAGGGTGTTTTATTGTTCACCAAATATTTGTATATACTGGTGAAATTTCTCAGATAATAATTGGCCGGGAATTAAACAAAATGTCTAAACCTGGCTAGTTGGGGCCACAGCAAAACAGTGTTAAGACCAAATATGATCAACTATTTGACAAAAAAATGCATTTGGCAGAAATATCCTGCTTTTAGGCAACCCGGATGTCACCTTCATTCCTCAGAATACAAAAAAGCACCCAATTTAAAACCAATTTGTACCTGTTAAACATTTTCTATCTTATGCCCTTTCATATGAAATTGGCCAGGGCGTTAGCCATTTTGGTTCATAGTGAGGGATTTCATTTATTTACAGTGTATTTATTTTTAAAAGAGGGGTGCGGGGGTGATTGTGATTTTTAAATGTTTAATTTAATCTCCAGTCGTGTCAACTTTGAGATATAATACAATACAATATTGAGTTTTAGGACTACATAAACATTCAATGCAGCATAAGAAACATTAGACTATCTCATATCATCATAAAAAAGAATTAATAATAAATACAATATACACTCAAGTATATGTTAGTGTGCGTGCGTGCGTGCGTGTGTGTGTGTGTGTGTGTGTGTGTGTGTGTGTGTGTGTGTGTGCGTGCGTGCGTGTGCGTGCGTGTGTGTGTGTGTGTGTGTGCCAGGTTCTCAACCGGACTGAATAATGTGTGGAATTCCAAAAATGCTGGCTCAATGTGTGATGTCTTCAATATTTATTGCAAAAAAAGTGCACCAACAAAGTACAATTTGAAATCACTGGTCACAAGGAGCCAGGAGAAAAAAAGGGAAGGTACAAGAGAACACCACGAAAACACAAATTAAATGTCACAAATCCAACAACACAAAACCAAAGATCAAGACCCATGAAAAAGAATAATGAAAAGACAAAAATTCTCTGACAAAACAAGAGCGACTACAAAGGTTAAAGAGAGATCAGGACGACAACAGCGAGCAAGGTCAATACTCCAACAAGAGAAAAGAGATGCTGGCATCCCTTAACTCATTCACTGCCATTCACAAATTTATTCGGGAATTGAGAATAGGACATAGAGCGCCGATCCCGAGTTAGTTCGTTTTTGTTTTTTTCATGTTTCTATGCCTATAAAGCACTGGCCAGACCTTTGGCAATGATTTTTCCCTTCCACAAGGGGATATCATTTCCTTTTTTACACGTAAGCGCTTTGTTCCAGTTTCATCATAAAAGCGCTATATCAACCAACGCGTATGTATTGCATTTTATTTTGGACAGTCACCCTCATTTCAATCTCATATAACTACAGACCCATACAATTTAGCAATTAATTCTTTTTTATGATGATATGAGATAGTCTAATGTTTCTTATGCTGCATTGAATGTTTATGTAGTCCTAAAACTCAATATTCTGTGGGTCCTGGAATTCGAGTGACAATGACAAAAACCCTGGCACTGGAGCGGTCATATTTTTGCACGTCTGGCAGTGAATGAGTTAAATACATGGCAGACTTGATTGGTAAAACATCTATTAGCTATCTAGCTTGCTTTTTGTCTATTTGAGTTACTTCCGGGTTGAGTGAACGCTGGCGCGGCTTCCGCTGCTCACCCACAGAAAAACCTATCCCGTGAATGTAAAGTGACCTTGAGAGTTTTGAAAGGCGCTTATAAATGAAATGTATTATTATTATTATTATTATTTATTCCAGCTGTGGCTGAAATCAAAACAAATACACAGAAGTGACTCCGTGTGCGTGTGTGTGTGTGTGCGTGTGAGTGTGTGTGTGTGTGTGTGTGTGTGTGTGTGTGTGTGTGTGTGTGTGTGTGTGTGTGTGTGTGTGTGTGTGTGTGTGTGTGTGTGTGTGTGTGTGTGTGTGTGTGTGTGTGTGTGTGTGTGTGTGTGTGTGTGTTTGTGCGCACGTGCATGTATGTGTGCAGATTTTTTTAAGAAACAAACACCTCTACAGTGTGGAGCAGAATGATGCAGAGGAGCTGGTCACCAGAGCGGCCATGAACATTGAACAACTGTTGCGCAAGAGGTCGACAGCCTTGGAGGTAAGACTGAACGCACTACACCAAGTAAGCATTTGTATCGGAGTGCAACACAGACATGTCGACATCTTCACTAACAAGGCCTATTGCTGCAAAATTTTGCACTGACAATGGCACTCTCCTAGATGTAGATGTTGCGCATGAGCATTCATACTCATAATCACAGTTTGGGAAACATACTCATAATACTCATACACAAAACTTCAGGCTGCTCAATGGTGCATGTTTTTTGCAATGTGGAGTAATCGGAAAATACACGGGAATAACATGCAAACTCCGCGAAGAAAGGGCGGAGGTTTGACTCAAAGCCTCAACATGTCTACTGTGAGTCGGATATTTCTCACCATTCAAGTGTCTTCCACCTAAATTCCCTTCAGATGGGGAAACAAAAGGATTACCGCAAATTTATTTACATGCTGTTATGCCTGCTTCAATTCTTTTCGCTGCCGTCCATTGCAATGTTCCTCGGTAAAGAACACCATTGTACAGTCGATATTTATAAAGTGTAAAAAACAATATTTCTATGAAATACATTTTTATTGTCACTTCCAAATTGGTAGAGGGCTCTAATGATGTCAATTTAAATTGGTTTGTATCACATTAATAATTACATCTATTCAACGGCTTCAACAAATAGCTTGACCTGATTAATGTCTCCTTTCCCTGAATATGTCAGTTTCCCTCAATGCCATCTGGCTTCTAATTAACTGAATCATATGTTGAATTGTTTGACTGGTTGAGCGTTCACAGTTCCAAGGGACACTGAATGGGATTGTTTGCTTTATCGTGGGATAAATAAGTGCCATTGTGCCCTAAGAGAAAGCCGTTGCACTCCTCCTTGCTGTAATAATCCTCAGCAGCAAACATTCACTTGCAAATAAATAAATATACCGTGTTTTCTGGACTATAAGGTGCACCTAATACACCGGAAAATGTGATATTCAATTACTATGTAGGACTCACAGTAGGGACGTAAAGAAAAAAAAAGCATAATTAAATTTGAAGCCAAACTAAACTAAACTTATTTTAGTTGAATTTAAATACAAATGCAAATAGCTGAAATTGCCAGAGACGATCGTTGTGTATTTCGCATCAAATCATCTTCTTCTTCTTCTTTTCCTTTCGGCTTTTCCCCTCAGGGTTCGCCACAGCGAATCAATGTCCTCCATCTCTCCCGGTTTTGTGCATCCTCTTCTCTCACACCGGCTACCTTCATTTCCTCTTTGAACACATCCATAAACCTCCTCTTCGGTCTTCCTCTCGGTCTCCTGCCTGGCAGTTCTAGGCTCAGCATCCTTCTGCCGATATAGTCACTCTCTCTTCTCTGGACATGTCCAAACCATCTCAGTCTGGCCTCTCTGACTTTCTCTGCAAAGCCTCTAATATGAGTTGTCCCTCTAATGTACTGATTCCTGATCCTATCCAACCTGGTCACTCCCAAAGAAAACCACAACATCTTCAGCTCTGCTACCTCCAGCTCTGCTTCCTGTCTTTTCTTCAGTGGCACTGTCTCCAGTCCAAACATCATGGCTGGTCTCACCACAGTTTTATACACTTTTCCTTTCATCCTAGCTGAAACCCTCCTATCACACATCACACCTGACATTTTTCTCCAGCCGCTTCAGCCTGCCTGGACACGCTTCTTCACCTCTTTTCGCATCAAATCATAATAGGACTTAATGTTGTAATTTATTTACCTAAATGAGCCTAATGGCAAGGCAATGTCCGACCATATATTGCGGGCTGTGCATGGCATCCAAGTTTGAAGATCATGATGATGATTTTCTGATCTTTTGATTTCACCTTCACAGATCAACAGAATATTGGTTGGGCATGTCATTCAAAAGGACAGTGGCATCCATGTTTCACCATTTCAAGAACTTTAAAAAAAAAAAAAAAATGCTCCGGTAAACCACTCAGACGGACCAGTTTGGACATTTCGATCATATAGGGATGCGTGAAAAGGTCAAAAGGACTCATGCAGAATTCATCAGCCATTTTGAGCTAATTCCAGCACTTGTATTTGAAAAAAATAAAACTCATTGGGAATTTGGCTCATTATCCCCAATCAGACGGTCTGGTGGGCCAGTGGTGAGCGCATCAATCTTACAGTGCAGAGGTTATGGGTTCATTCCCCGTTCTGGCCTCCCTGTGTGGAGTTTGCATGTTCTCCTGCATTGTTTTCTTCGGTTCCTCCAGTTTTCTCCCACATTCCTAAAACATGCATGTAAAATCCTAAAGATTTAATGTGAAAAAGAAAGTGTTAATGCTTGTTCGTCACTCTTAGCAGTCGGTAGTTGTACCACATAAAATTCTACCGAACTGCATCCAAAATAAGTTGCATTACACAAGTCATCTCAACAGAAAAGCAGAAATGCAATGTGTTAGTTAAAGCTACAGCACTACTACTTTCTTTTTTCCTTATTTTTTATTTTTTTTATATTTTGTTAACACAGACGTGGGTCATTGATAGACGGTCATATATGTGGTTTTGCATTCAGAGGGTGCCGGTAGCACTCGTCTCTCAGCATCCTGACCGACACCTTTATGAAGCAACCTCTGTGTTGTTTTATTAGCAATGCAAACCAGGTGATTCATCAAAATGTCTTCTAAATGTCTCTCTACCAGCTTAATGTTTCTTTTCCACAACTGACATTGTCCTTTCTTTGGAAAGAAAATATAATCATAGTATATAAATATTTTTGACACTATATACAGTTTTTTTCTGGAACATATTTGTGCGTTTGTTCAGTTCAGTCTTCTGAATATTTTTTATGCATGCAATACTTTGTTTTTCTTTTCGACCTTGCCCCCCACTTTTAACTTTGCTGCTGTAGATTTTCCTCATTGTGGGACTAAATGCTAATCAGAATCAGAATCAGAATACTTTTATTTGTTCCCTAATGGGGAAATTTGCAGTCCACAGCAGCAATTGAAGAGGGATGGGGTTGGGGTGGGAGTGAAAGGATAGAAAACAAGATATTCTAAGCATAACAAAATAAAAATGTCAACTGTATACTGTGCAAATGTAGATGTGCAAAAACCGTTCTATAACAAGACTGTACATAGTGCAGAATCAAGAAATGCATTTAGATATATTGCAACAACCCATATTTACAAGTGTCCAGTTTTTTTTTTTTTTTTTTTTTTTCACATGTGATCATTGGGAATTGTGAAGCCTGACAGCAGTCGGTAGGAAAGAGCGGCGGTACCTCTCCTTCTTGCAGCGCGGGTGTAATAGTCTCTGGCTAAAGGAGCTACCCAGAGCTGTCAGGATGGGCAGGAGCGGGTGGGAGGGGCTGTCCGTCATAGCTTTTAGTTTAGCTAGCGTCCGTCTGTTGCCCACCTCCTCTAGAGAGTCCAGCGAGCAGCCCACGACAGAACTGGCCCGCTTGACAAAGCGCTCCAGTCTTTTTCTGTCCCGGGTGGTGATGCTGCCTGACCAGCAGACAATGCCATAGTGGATGGCTGATGCCACCACAGAGTCATAGAAAGTCTTTAGGAGTGACCCCTGAACTCCAAAAGACCTCAGTTTCCTGAGGAGGAAGAGGCGACTCTGTCCCTTTTTGATTAGGGCATCCGTGTTTGTTGTCCAGTCCAGTTTATTGTTGAGAGTAACACCCAGGTACTTGTAGGAGGTCACCCTCTCAATGTCCGAACCCTGGATGTTCAATGGTGCAGGTGAGGATTGTTTCCTGCAGAAGTCCACCACCAGCTCCTTGGTTTTCCCGGTGTTGATCTGGAGGTGATTCTGCTGGCACCAGTCCACAAAGTCCTTTGTCAGTCCCCTGTACTCCCTGTCGTCTCCCTCTGTCATGAGGCCGACAATAGCTGAGTCGTCAGAGAACTTCTGAAGGTGGCAGGTTGGGGTGTTGTAATTGAAGTCCGAGGTGTAGAGGGTGAAGAGGAATGGAGCCAGGACTGTTCCCTGCGGCACTCCGGTGCTGCAGAGAAGCCTGCCCGACTCACAGTTCTTTACTCTCACGTACTGTGGCCTGTTTGTGAGGTAATCTGTAATCCAGGATGTGAGGTGATGGTCGACTCCGGCATGCCGCAGCTTGTCCCCCAGTAGACTTGGCTGGATGGTGTTGAAGGCACTGGAGAAATCGAAGAATGTGATCCTCACCGTGCTCCCAGCATTCTCCAGGTGCAGCAACGCCGTATGGAGGAGGTAGATGATGGCATCCTCCACACCGATGCTGGGCTGGTAGGCAAACTGTAGCGGGTCCAGCGATGAGCTTGCCAGCGGTCGCAGGTGGGCGAGGACGAGTCTCTCCAGCGTCTTCATCAGGTGAGACATCAGCGCCACCGGTCTGTAGCTGTTGAGCTCTTTGGGGTTGGCAATCTTGGGCACTGGGACCAGGAATGACGTTTTCCACAGCTGTGGAACTCTGCCCAGCTTCAGGCTCAAGTTGAACAAGTGCTGGACAATGACACACAGCTGGTCGGAGCAGGTCTTGAGGAGTCGGGAACTGATATCATCCGGACCTGCTGCCTTCCTCACCTGCATCCTCCTCAGTTGGTTCCTCACCTGCGCAGTTGTGACAGACAGGCAGGAACCAGGAGGCAGAGTGGCGGCTGAGGGTGTGGCAACGGTTGGGAGGGCAGATGTTGGTTGTTGAAAGCTGGTCGTGAGAGGGGCAGGGAGGGTAAGGCCACAGTGAGAGTTGGTGCAGGTGCAGCTACAGATGAAGTTGACGGTGGGCCGGGGGCGGGTGGCGTCTTGTCAAACCGATTGAAAAAGCGGTTGAGTTCATCTGCCCAGTCCTTGTCTTTTTCGTTCAATGTCACTGGGCTTTTGTGGCCTGAGATGTTTTTCAGGCCCTTCCAGACACCAGCGACATTGCTGGCTTGCAGCTGCTCCTCCATTTTCATCCTGTAGGCCTTCTTCCCCTCTCTGATCTTCCTCCTCAGTTGGATCTGCACGGCCTTCAGTTCCTCTCTGTTGCCCGACACAAAAGCCCTTTTCTTCTCCTTCAGGAGGACTTTTATATCGGGATTAATCCATGGTTTGTTGTTGGCAAAACACCGCACAGTCCTGGTGGGTACGGTGTTTTGTTCACAAAAGTTAATGTAGTCTGTGATGGTGTTGGTGAGTGAGTCAATGTCCTCCCCATGAATCTGAGTAAAGAGCTCCCACATGGTTGAATCAAAACAGTCCCGCAGAGCTTCTTCAGCTTCTGTGGACCATCTTTTGATTGTGCGGGTCACAGCTGGTTGCCTCTGGACAAGGGGTTTGTACACAGGCTGGAGATAAACCATATTGTGGTCTGCTCTTCCGAGAGGGGGCAGGGGGGAGGGTTTGTATGCATCCTTGGCGTTTGAATAAAATAGGTCCAATATGTTATTGTCTCTGGTGGCACAAGTTACATACTGTGTGAATGTTGGGAGGGAGAATTTCAGGGAAATGTGATTGAAGTCCCCTGAGATGATAAACAAGGCGTTGGGGCACTGGGTTTGCAGCTTGTTTACAACAGATATGAGGGCATCGGAGGCAGCGCCGCCATTTGCCGTAGGGGGAATGTACGTCGTCACGGCTATGACGTGTGAGAATTCCCGTGGCAGGTAATGCGGCCGGAGGCTAACGGCTAGCAGCTCGATGTCCCGAGTGCAAAGTTTTTCCTTCACCGTGATGTGCCCAGGGTTGCACCATTTGTCATTCACAAATACAGCAATCCCCCCTCCTTTCTGCTTACCGCTGCCTTCATTTCTGTCCGCTTGTACGAGTTGGAAGCCCTCCAACTCTGCGTGGGCGTCCGGAGTGATTGCCGAAAGCCATGTCTCCGTGACGAGTAGCAAGCTGGCTTCCCGGTACTCCCTCTGGTGCCGCCTTAGCGCCGCCAGCTCGTCCATTTTATTCGGGAGCGATCTCACATTCCCCATGATGACGGACGGGAGAACGTGTCGGTATTTCCTCGTTCTTTTGCGGTGATCTTTCCCGGCCCGACATCCTCGTTTCCTCCTCTTCAGTTCATCGGGGATGTCTGGTGCGGCGGCCGCTAGTCCGCTATTAGCCCGCCACGCTAGTTGCTGGTCTCGACTGTAAACAATGGGATTCCGCGTGCGCGTGGATTCCCCGTTCACAGGAGCGATGAAAAAGTAAAAAATAACGGTGATGAGCAAAAGAAAAGATGCCCATCTCCTCTCCGTAGGTTTATGGAACGAGATTAGGCAAAGCAAAAACGGAAAAGTAAAAAAGTGAAAAAGTAGACAAGAAAGGGAAAGAGCTGCTGTGGAGGCAGCCACACAGGGGGGCGCCATTTAATGCTAAAAGCTAATGCTATCTTATCTTATCTTAACTTTTTTTTTTTTTTTAACATTTTTTGAACAGTTAGAAAAGGGAGAACATGGTCACATTGAGCATCATCTGGTCAAGACATCAAAACAAAACATAGATCATATGACCATCTCAATAAGACGTTTTACATTTCTTGCAATTCTGCTGATGCAATGTCCTGTTCACTATGCCGTATAAGAAAGAAAAGTAAAACAAATAATGAAAAAAACAAACAAAAAAACAATCAGAAACAAATAATAGTAATACAAATAAAAATAATGAATAATAGTAATTATAATAGCAATCTTTAACAATTTTGATCTTGAGTGGATTGGGGTTCATAGGTTAACTTAAATATCTTTATAAGCACTTAGGTTGCTGTAATTTTTTTTCCAGGTATCCCATAGTCTCTCAAATTTCACTCGCTCGCCTCGGACAATGAAAGTAATCTTTTCCATTTCATAAATTTCACCCACCACCTTAATCCAGTCTTTGACTGTTGGGGGTTCTTTTGTTAGCCATCACCTCGTGATTGCTTTCTTGCATGCTAACAGCACGATGTTGTATATGTATTTCTGGGCAGAATTAAGAATTAAATCAGATTCCAGACCCAGATACAGGGCTTCGAAGGTTGGAGGAACCACTTTTCCCACAATCCTACCCACTGTCATTCTTGTTTCTTTCCAGTATTTGGAGATGACCGGGCATTCCCAAAAAACATGATAATGTGAAGCTTTGTTGTTGCCACAGGATCTCCAGCAAGCTGTACTTAATCCTTGCGCATGCCCTTGAGCCGGAACTCTAAAAAATCTGATGATGTTCTTCCACCCAAATTCTTTCCAAGAGTGGGCTATTGTTCTTTCCCATGCTTCCTGTTGTATTGTAATGCCTCCCTCCGCCGACCACTTGTGCTTTATATATGCTGTTTCTCCTCCTTCCAATTCCTGAAACTCTTTGTATATTTTTGATATAATTCCTCTTCCGGGTTTTGACATATATGCTAATAGAAATATCTTAATTAAATCGAAACCACTTTGTTGGACCCATCCTTTCTGTAAGTTTCTCTCTAAGTAGTGTCTTAGTTGAAGATATCTATAGAAGTCGTGATTACTCAGTCCATAGTTGTTTCTCAGGTCTTGGAATTGTCGTATCCCTCCTTCCTCAAGGAGGTCTCTATAAATCTTTATCCCTTTTCCAACCCATTTTTGAAAGCCTGCATCATTAGTTAATCCGGGGTCTCCAATAATTGCTTGCAATGGAATATCACTTGATATCTGGCTTTCTATGTCTTTCCATTTCGCCCTATATGATGGGTTACAGATATTGACCAAAATATTTATCTGGGTTGCCTTATAATAATTCATCATCTTTGGTAGGGAGAGGCCTCCCTTGCTTTTCATCAGTTGTAGAGTCTTGTATCGAATTCTAGGTCTCTTCCCCTTCCAAATGAATCGTGATATTACTTTGTCCAACTCTTGAAATATATCCTTGGGTATGTCGATTGCTAAAGTTTGAAATAGATAAAGTAATCTGGGCAACACATTCATTTTGATTGTTTCCACTCTTTGCAATATTCCAAGGAATGGAACCAGATACCATCTGATCAAGTCTGCTTTAATTTGGGCAAGGAGGGGGTAGTAATTTTCAAGCACAATTTTATCTAAGTCTTTTGGAATATTCATGCCCAAACATCTGATACTCTCAGAGTCCCATTTCAGGTTGACTTCATCTCTTCTCATCTTGCTCGAAGAAAAATTAAATGACAATATTTGAGTTTTATAGATGTTTAGTTTGTATCCCGAGAAATCTCCGTATGCCCTGATGGTCGAGAATAGTTCCTGGAGAGAGGTAGATGGTTTTCCCAAGTATATTAATATAACGTCGGCGAATAGGGCTACTTTGTGGGTGTCTTGTCCAATGGTTATACCCTCGATCTCTTCTTTTTGTCGTATCCATTGACTTAGAGGTTCTATAAAAATGGCAAATAATAGTGGGGAAATGGGGCAGCCCTTTCTAACCTGAAAAATTCAGTTGATCCTCCATTCATTCTAACTTATTTATTTTATATTTTTTGAATTTAAATCTCCGTAGTACATTGTTTAAGTATGTCCAATTGACAGAGTCGAAAGCTTTTTCTGCATCTAACCCCAGCAAAATGGCTTCTAAATCGTGTGCTTTTATATGTGCAATTATGTGTAGAGTTCTCTGAATATTATCCATTGTCTGTCTTTGTCTAATAAAACCAGTCTGGTCTAAATGTATGATTTCTGGAAATATTGATTCGAGACGCCTTGCTAAAATTGACGTAAAAAGTTTGTTGTCTTGGTTCAAGATACTAATAGGGCGGTAATTTGCACATTCGGTTTTGTCCTTCCCATCTTTTGGTATCAAAGCTATGTTCGCCTCTCTCCAAGAAGGGGGGATGGTTCCATTTGCTAGGACCCAATTAAATGTTCTCAATAATATTGGAGATAAGATGTCGCAATAGGTCTTATACCAGTCAGTGGGGAAGCCGTCTGTGCCTGGGCATTTATTTAGCTTTAGATGGGAAATAGCCTCCTGTAGTTCACCTATAGTCACCTCAGCCATGAGAACGTCATTTTGATCTCCCGAGATTGTTGGGAGGTTGAGTGATTCCAACATAGCCTCGGGAGCTTCCTCATCATTCGGAACCATTTGGGCATAGAGGTCCTTATAATATCTTTCAAAGCAACTTTGGATGTCCTTGAAGTCGAATTTCATTTGTCCGGTATATGGGTCCTTGATTTTATGAACCACCCTCTCTGCTTGTTGTTTCCTTAATTTATATGCTAGATTTTTCGTTGCTTTACTGCCCGCCTCATAGTAATTATGCTTTAAAAAAATACGTTTTTTTCTGAATATCTATGTCATGGATATCTTGTATCTGTTTTTTAACTGTCGTAATTTCTTGAGCCACCGTCATTTGGGCATTTTTTTGTGTTGACTCTCTAGTTGCTGTAATGATTTTTCGAGTTTCTCCAGTTTTTCCTGTCTGTTTTTCTTTTGTAAAGCCAATTTTGCAATTATTTTCCCTCTTAAGACTGCTTTGCCTGGATCCCATACCATGTTTGGGGGCACCGTTCCGTTATCGTTTTCTAATAGATACAGTGAGATTTCATCTTATTATTATTATTATTTCTTCTTTCATCTTCCCCTTTAATGCACTTAAGTTAAGTCTCCAGGCGTACGGCCCTTTATCGTATTTTATTTGTATGTCCAAATAGACTGGGCTGTGATCCGATAGGTCCATTATTCCAATTTTGCACGTCCTTATAAGGCCGATGTCTTTATTATACATGAAAAAATAATCAATCCTTGAATAACTGTTATGTGGTGGCGAGTAAAAAGTATAGTCTCTAGTGGTTGGGTTAAGCTCTCTCCATACATCACATATACCCATCTCCTTTATCGTCTTTCCCACTTTATCCGCCATCGGGTTATTGTGCTGTTGTGTTGTTTTTGATGCGTCCATTTTAAAATTCAATCTCATGTTAAAATCCCCACCACATATGACCAATCCTTGGGCCTTAGTAATCATCAGGTCGAAGATATGTCGGTAAAAACTCCATGGTGCCCCAGGTGGTGCATAAACATTGATAAGTGTCACCACGGAGCCCTCCATTTTACCCACAACCATATTATACTTCCCTTCCTTGTCTTTAATTTCTGTCTGCAACTCAAATATTACTTTTGTAGAAATAATGGTAGATACTCCTCTCCTGTGCCCCTTCGCATAAGAAGCGAAGAAGATCTGTTTGAATCCCTGTCTTTTGAGTTGCAGATGTTCCAAATCATTTAGGTGGGTTTCTTGTAAAAATATGATGTCTACTTTTTTTTGCCATTTTTCCCAGGATTTTGCTTCTCTTGATTGGGTTTAGGATACCTTTCACGTTGTATGAAGCGAACCTAAGTGGGGTTTTGTAACTCGCCATCACCTAATAGGAAACACCTATTACTGAAGCAACCCCTTTTCCACTCTAACTTTAGTGTGTTGGCAAGGAAAACTACAATAATAAACATAATCTAAATAAAACAAACTTAACAGATTCAGCAGATACCTCCAATTGAGGATTCTGCTGTGGGGATTCATAAATGACCCCAATAGAGCCAGGATCTTCTGCTGGCTCGGAGGGAAAACCTCCACTAACATTTCCTTGTAGAGGGCCCTCATTTCGTTGACGCCCTTCCAAATACATTTGTGTCAGAGAGTCCAAGCATCCTCGATCCACATAATACATCCATGTGTACATAAGTGTATGCACAAAACAGGCATACATACTCATTGACTCACATATGTTTTAAATTGTCACAGCCTAGTGTCATTCAACGTATAGCCACATACGTACACATGCCTACATTCATACTCATGCCTACACACACACACATATATATATATATATATATATATATATATATATATATATATATATATATATATATATATATATATATATATTATTTTATTCCCCACCACATCCAATCCAAAACAGACCAATCCATGGGCCTTAGTAATCATCAGGTCGAAGATGTCGGTAAAAACTCCATGGTGCTCCAGGTGGTGCATAAACATTGATAAGAGTCACCACGGAGCCCTCCATTTTACCCACAACCATATTATACCTCCCCTTTTTTATATTTTATATATATGTGTATATGTATGTGTGTACGTATGTATGTATATATGTATGTATGTGTATGTATATATATATATATATATATATATGCATTGACCCATGCCCAAACATCGTCATACACTCACAACAAAAAAAAGGAAGATAACCACTACCTTCTAATTCAACTAGCCCATTTGTTGTCCAGCGTTGGAAAAACTTGTCCTTTTGTCCGGTTTCAACTTTTTTCCTTTATATATATATATATATATATATATATATATATATATATATATATATATATATATATATATATATATATATATATATATGTCACGGGTGTCACAACAGTGACTGTCTTCATCTCCACGATGCTGCCGTATTAATGAAGACGAGACGCGTGGATGTGTCTTTTTATTTCTTTTATTTCTGCAACACAGTATGGCAGAAGGGATGGGTGAAGTCGCATGGGTTTCGTCTTGTGATTAACCTGAATCTCCTCGAGATTGTTCTGGAAACTATGGGCGGGACATAGTGCCACACTGTGCGCCGTTGCGTCACTTCCTTCATAATTTAATAATCTAAGCGCACAACTCCGTTACATACACCCCCCTTGAATTTTGCAGAAGTGAGGCAACATACACACGGAAGACAACAGAAAGACCAACAGGCACAATAGACAAGGTTATCGGGCAAGGATGTACAAGGAAGTCAATCATAGGAATTCTTCTTTCAGAAGTGTGAAGGAATAGGGTGGTTCAAAACCCATCCTATCACAGACTAGTAGAAATGCCATTTACATTTCACAAAACAGCACATAACTACACCCGTTACTGAGAAGCCATAAAGATAATGGCGACAATTGGCACACAGCACAAGCCCAAAAAAAAAAGAATCAAATGGTCATATTAAACCCACATTAATGTTGGCATCCCGACTCTCTGATAGGACATTTCACATATCAGCCTGTCAGGGGGTTTAACTGTCCTACCACATCTCGTGAAATTGATGGGGCCCTGTGTGTCTTGTGCTTGTGTGCAAATTACCTCCTCAAGTTCAGTCTCATCTGGGGGTGAGTCAGGGGTCGAGCGTGCTATGTCAAACACCGGGTCTGTGGAAAGTTCAGTCTGTGTGTGGATATCATGGCCTGCTGACTGACTTCTCTCACTGACATCCCCTCGACATGCATCGGCGGAATCATGCTCTGAAGAGAAGTGCTCATGTTCCTCTGTCTGAGCAGCAGACTGCATGACCCAGTTCTCAGTGCGCAGCTGAGTGTCCTCCTGATCATCAGGAACTGAGCTTTTGTCACTCCCACAATGTGCGTCCATCTCTGACCCCTCTGAACACGAACCAGGCTCCACCTGCCCCGAGAATGTCAAGAAGTCAACCGGGAGCAGTAAGTTCCTGTGTACGACCTTCTCTCTGCCTGTGGCATCATCTCGGATCCTGTACACATTGATCAACGACTTCACAGACACCACGTCATAAGGGGTTGACTCCCAACGATCCGCAACCTACCGCTTGCCCTTCTCGCCTCGATTGGCTAGTAGCACCTTGTCACCAACAGCCAATGGCGACCCCTTGACTTTGCGGTTGTAGATCTGGGCGTGGCGGGTCTGTTCCTTGGCTGCATGCTGTTGAGCAATTTGCACGGCTTCAGAAAGGTCTCTCTTCAAGGTGCTCACAAACTCTTTGTGACTGACAACATTGGCGTTCTCCAAGACATGATGGAACATGATGTCAATGGGCAAGCGAGGGACACGTCCAAACATCAAATAGAATGGCGCAAAGCCCGTCGTCTCATGTACTGTGCAGTTGTAGCAGAAAGTCAACATATTCAACATTTGTGGCCATTTGGACCTAGACTTTGGGGGAAGTGTTCTGATCATCCCTCCAAGGGTCCGGTTGAATCTTTCTGCGATGCCATTACCGATACGGTGTTGTGTGGGACTTATGCACCCCTGCCATCTCAAGAAGATCCTTGATGAGTCTACTCTCAAAGTTGGCTCCCTGATCCGAATGGATCCTTTTGGGGAACCCATAAATGCAGAAGAACTTGTCCCACAGGCAGCGGGCAACTTGCTTTGCTGATTGGTTCCTGCAGGGGAAGGCTAGAGCCAACTTTGAGAAGTGGTCGGTGACGACGAGGACATCGGTGGTTTTCTTGTCGCCGGACTCTGCTGTCCAAAAATCAATGCATACCAGTTCCATTGGAGCCGAAGTGCGGATGTTCTCCAGGGGTGCCCGGGCGTCTGGCTCGGGGGTCTTACCCAAGATGCACCTCTGGCACTGCCTTACATGTTTTGTAATGTCTTTCTCCATCCCTGTCCAAAAGAACCGTTCACTAGCCAAGGAGAGTGTCCGAGAACAGCCCTGATGACCAGCCGCGTCATGCACACCATGTAGGACTTGGTGTTTCAGAGACCCAGGTATGACGAACTGAAAGACTCTTCAGTTCATGTGGCGATCTTTCCTTACTCTGTAAAGAGTCCCGTCACGAACTTTCAGCTTCTTCCAGTGCCTCAGCAACAAAAGAACACAGCTCGTCTCAGCTGCTCTTTCATGTTTGGTAGGTCTCATATGTCGCTGCACATAGAACATGACTCGGCTGACTGTTGAATCTTGGTGCTGCAGGTCACGTAACTGACTATGGGGAATGACAATGGAAGGGTCTTCTTCAGGTAGTTGTAGTGACAATGGGGTTGCTCCAGGGAGTCGAGAGGTCCCGCCAGTCTGATGGACGTCTAAAACTGCAGACACCTCCTGCGCATCAATTGCACTTCCAGAAGACTGATCAGGAGCTTCTCCCTGGGAAACTTCTCCATCATGATCACCAGCCATGTGGACAGCCTGACAGTTGGTGGTGAAACGGAAAGCATCCTGTACAGTCTCATTCACGACCCCTTGGACTCCATTGAGTAGGTATTGGTAGGGTTCTTTCACCAGGCGATGGC
Organism: Hippocampus bargibanti; assembly: GCF_051943395.1. NCBI lineage: Eukaryota > Metazoa > Chordata > Actinopteri > Syngnathiformes > Syngnathidae > Hippocampus > Hippocampus bargibanti. Next base: position 14,979,488 of record NC_142738.1, on the reverse strand, counting down.
TCACGCAAGACTGAACGAAGGGTTCTCGACTCAGTGCATCAGCCACTATGTTCTTGGGCCCTGGGACGTACTTCAAGTCAAAGTCATATGCTGCCAACTTCGACACCCACCTCTGCTCGCAGGCATCTAGTTTGGGCTTCGTCAGGATATATGTCAAGGGGTTGTTGTCAGACCATGCAGTAAAATGTCTGCCTTTTAGCCAGTGGGAAAACTTGTCACATACGGCCCACTTTAAAGCAAGAAATTCGAGCCGATGTGCAGGGTAGTTCAATTGGGCTCGTGACAGCGTTTTACTCGCAAATGCCACTGGTCTCGCAACCTTGTCATCAGGCTGAAGCTGGGAGAGGACAGCTCCAATGCCGTCAAACGATGCATCGACTGCAAGGATGAAAGGTTTCTCAAAGTCAGGGTGGGCCAACGTTACACTGTTTGACAGATCGTGCTTCAGAGTCTCGAAGGCAGTTTGACATTCAGTGGTCCAGTCCGCCGGTGTCAACTTCACATGACTTGATGCATCCGATGTGGGTTTCGACCTGCGTCTGGCCTTACCATGGGTTTTCTGGCCTGAAAGGAGCTTGAAAAGGGGCTTGGCCTTGATGGAGCAGTCCTCAATGAAGTGCTGATAATACAACACCATTCCCAAGAAAGATCTAATTTTCTTCTGCGAGGGAGTGAGGCCATCACTGTCCATTAGGTCTGGTACCTGTACACTGTTTATCGCTTCCACCTTTTCAGGGTCTGTCCGTAACCCTGACTCTGAGACAACATGGCCAAGGAACTTCACAGATCTCCGAAGAAAGTGACACTTCTTCGGAGCAAGCCTCAGATTATGGTTCTTCAAGCGGGAGAAAACCATCTCCAATCGCTCAAGCGCAATCTCTTCTGTCGGACCAAAGACCATGAGATCGTCAAGATAGCACAGGAGGCTGGTGAAGTTCTTGTCCCCGAAAATGGAAAGCATCATCCGCATGAATGTAGCCGGGCTGTTCGAAAGGCCTTGTGGCATCCGGTTATATTCATGTAGGCCAAATGGGGACGAGAAGGCGGTGTACTTCTTATGGTCCTCAAACAGGGGCACATTATAAAATCCCGAGGTGAGGTCCATGGTGGAGAAGAAGACATTTCCTCCAAGTGCGGCAAGAGCGTCAGCCTGATGGGGCAATGGGTGAGCATCGCGCTGTGTCCTCGCATTTAGCCATCTGAAATCCGTGCAGATGCGCAACTCCCCATTCTTCTTCCACACTAAGACCAATGGAGATGCATATTCACTCGTGGATTTCCGAATAATGCCTTTTTCTTCCATCTCATTGAGAGTCATTCTCAGCTTTTCATATTGACTTGGTGGCACTCTTCGATAAGGCAGGCGGAATGGTCTCTCATCCACGAGGTGTATCTTGTGCACAAATTCAGAGGCCTCTCCACAGTCCATCCTGTTCCGTGAAAATACTGCTTCATATCTCTCAATGAGTTGGAAAAGTCTGTCCCTCCACGTATCGGAGACAGCACATGCATCCAAGTCCAGATCATGTAGTCCAAGCTTGTCCAGTGCTATTGTGATGTCTTCTTTGGACCTTGGCCTTGCGGTTGCATTCTGAACAGATTGGGACATAATTTGGATGTTGTCAGGTTCAGACAAGTCTTCTGTCGCAATGCAGGGAAATGCATCTGCCAGCTTTGTGTTTCTTCTCAACACCACTTTTTCAGTCGAGGGGTTGATGACCCTCACTGGGAGCCATCCATCGCCCCACATCGGTGTGATAATCCGGCCAACCAGAATCTTCCTGGATCTGCACCTTGCTTGAGTTGGTTCAACTATGACCGTGCTGCCAACTGACATTGGTGCGCAGGCGGGAAGCTTAGCCCAAACAAGATGTTCACTCTCTGGTTGCAACATCACACATTGCTGCAACTTCAGCGTGCCAACTTTGTCAGGAATCGTTCCACCCCTCCATTTCTCTGTGTTGGAAAGCAGTGAGAAAAAGTGGTGGGAGTCATCATCAATCGAACTACCGGGCTCTGACATGAGCCGCCAATAGCCTTCAGTCTTCCGCATCAGGTGAAGGATTTTCTTAATGGAATTGCTGCCAAGAATTATGTCGTCGGTTTGTCCAGGCACCACAAACATGGGCACAGCTAGCTTGCAATTGTACACGACTATTTCCAGATCACATATGGCCGAAGGCGTCACCTGGTGACCACCACATCCTACAATGACAACGTCATCTGCAGAGTAACGTTTGATGTTAGGGTTGCACACTAACAATCGTGCCATAGCCGACTCACTCAATGTGCAACCAGTAGAGCCGCTGTCAATCATTGCGGTCAGGGAAATGCCTGCGACAGTGGCAGTGGTGTAGAACAAGCTATCTGACTTCAGGACCTTGTGTGTGCCTTGGAAGATAACAGTCTTCTGCGTGGGGACACTGGAAGTGAGGGACTCTAATATCGAATCAAGATCATCTGTCGAACTGTTGGGAGGGTCATGAACTTCATCCGCATCATACTCCCTTGGATGCGGAGACATTAGTTTCCCGACAGTAGTGATCTTGTGGGCTGCACTTGTGTGGGGCAGTTGCGTCTGGAGTGATCGGGTGAAAAGCACAGAAAACAAAATCTCTTTTCGCGGCAGTGAATAAGCGCAGAATGGTCAGCGCTAGCACAGACAGCACATGGTAGCTTATTCAAACCGTCCACCATTGGAAGCCTTGACTTGCGTCTATCAGAGGCAGAGGGATTGTTAGCTCCTTGCAGCAAAACTCTTTCCAGCATGGAAATGACACGCTCAAGATTTGCGGAGTCGGGTGGCCTGGCTGAGTGGGATATTTTATCGTTGTCCTGACATGCTGTATTCTGAAGCATTTCACTTTTATTTACATGAATGGGTTGACTGTTCGCCGCAGCTGGAGTGGCAGTCCTGGGACTCATTTCTGTCTGGTACTCATCCAGGATGGCTTGGACCTCAACTGCCGACCATTTATCCACTGTTTTTGACCTAAATGTCATGGAAAGATCTTTGGATGGACAATTTTTAATAAACATCCGTGTTACGTCGAGGGAAGAACAGTCGAAATCTCTGCCCTGTTCTTTGAGACGATTGGTGGCAACTTCAGCTGCGTTGTTAAGCCTCAACCAGTAGTCATATGGGGCCTCCTTATCCCTGGGCAGCGTGGTGTAAAAGTCTGCTAGAGGGAGAGGTGAACAAGGGGCAGTAGAAAAATGCTTGCGAAGAAGGCTATAGATGGCATTTGGGTTCTGGGTTACATCAACTCCACTGTTTCTTGTGCTAACCTTGACAACATCTTTAGCTCTACCGCTGATGTTCATGAGGATTTCCTCTGCCTGATGCTCAGGAGCTACTTTTGCTCTCCTTATGTAGTTCCTCATTAGGTCTTCCCACTCATCTACATTGATCAGTGTGGTCACCCTTGAAAGTCGGGGGTTCGCGAACTTTCCTGTGCGGTAGTATCAGAACTTGTGATGAGTCAAGACTTTGTGTTGTTGTGTCAATGGGCGTGTCATGTGGGAATGAGGTGTTATGCATGGGGACGTTATGTGTTGGGCTGAGATGTGCAACAATGCTGTCTGCCAGCTGCTGGCCAATGTGTCTAATTATGTCACTCATCTGACCAACTACGTCAGGTGACTGGGGTAAGGGATCTGTCACTGGTGTGTCAGGAGTCTGTGCGCTCGTCTGAGATGTACTACACTGGGTCTGGGAAGGAACTCTGTCCCCACTAGCATAAGTGGCCTCAGCTAGAACCTGCCCATTCCCCTCTACTACATCACTCTGGATGGGACTCCACACCTGTAACATGGTCGGGATGCCTCTACCTCTACCAATACACTTATTAAAAGGTGTGCTAAATGTCCCTTGGAAGGAGCTCATTCTCAAACTTCACAAAAAAAACTTACAGGAAAAAAAAGAAGCACAACAATTGCAAAACAGCAGCTCAGACAATCAACACACAATTTAAAGAACGGGGTCGACACACCGTCCACCGAGTGATGGGATGAAGACACTGTGCAGCATCGCGGTCCCGGTCCGAAGTGGAGAGTCACTTGTGATCGACGGGTCACGGCACCAATGTCACGGGTGTCACAACAGTGACTGTCTTCATCTCCACTATGCTGCCGTATTAATGAAGACGAGACGCGTGGATGTTCACATTTACCGTTCAAATACTAAGTAGAGACGAGCGGTGACGTCGTTGATGACGTCAGTGCCTCACCAGCCATGAACCTCACCGCACGTCACTGATATACACATATGTACACATACACACATACATACATACACACACATACACACACGCTTACAAACACATACATATACCTACACACACATATATACATATATATATATCCATACACATACACACATACATGCATACATACACACACACATCTATATCTTTATCATACACGTGTTTATACATATATATACACCTACAGCTATACATCTATAAATATACACACATATACACCCATATATACCTAAATGCATACATACATACCCATACGTACACCCTTACACAGATGTATACACATACATACCTATATCTACAACCGCACACCTATCCATTATCTTCTCCGACGTACATTTCCACCTACTCATGTAATACTGGTAAATACATTCGCTTTCTACGCCCATATGCATTCATATTCGACTACACGCATGTTCTTACTCACACATATACATCCATATACCTGTTTGCATATACACCCACCCCACATGCATTGACCCATGCCCAATGTCACGGGTGTCACAACAGTGACTGTCTTCATCTCCACTATGCTGCCGTATTAATGAAGACGAGACGCGTGGATGTGTCTTTTTATTTCTTTTATTTCTGCAACACAGTATGGCAGAAGGGATGGGTGAAGTCGCATGGGTTTCATCTTGTGATTAACCTGAATCTCCTCGAGATTGTTCTGGAAACTATGGGCGGGACATAGTGCCACACTGTGCGCCGTTGCGTCACTTCCTTCATAATTTAATAATCTAAGCGCACAACTCCGTTACATATATATATATATATATTTAAAAAAAAATCCTCGTCTCACCCACCATGGGTGGTGTCTGTCCTCATTTCAGCTCGGGTCCTCTACCAGAGGCCAGGAAGCTTGAGGGTTCTGCGCAGTATCCGTGCTGTTCCCAGCACTGCGCTTTTCTGGACCGAGATATCCGATGTTGTTCCCGGGATCTGTTGCAACCACTCGTCGAGTTTGGGGGTCACTGCCCCAAGTGCTCCGACCACCACAGGCACGACTGTCACCTTTACCTTCCAGGCTCTCTCCAGCTCCTCTCTGAGCCCTTGGTATTTCTCGATTTTCTCATGTTCCTTCTTTCTGATGTTCCCATCACTCGGGACCGCTACATCCACGACAACGGCTTTCCTTTCCCCTTTATCTATGACCACGATATCTGGTTGGTTGGCCATTACCATCTTGTCAGTCTGTATCTGGAAGTCCCACAGGATTTTTGCTCGGTCATTCTCCACCACCTTGGGAGGTGTTTCCCATTTTGACCTTGGGGTTTCCAGTCCATACTCCGCACAGATGTTTCGGTAGACTATGCCAGCCACCTGGTTATGGCGCTCCATGTAGGCTTTCCCTGCCAGCATCTTACACCCCGCAGTTACGTGTTGGATTGTCTCAGGTGCCTCTTTGCATAACCTACACCTTGGGTCTTGTCTGGTGTGGTATATCCCTGCCTCTATGGCTCTGGTGTTCAGGGCCTGCTCTTGGGCAGCCAGGATGAGTGCCTCTGTGCTGTCCTTTAGGCCAGCCCTCTCTAGCCACTGATAGGACTTCTTGAGATCAGCCACTTCTGCTATGGTTCGGTGGTACATCCCGTGTAGGGGCTTTTCCTCCCATGATTGTCCCTCTTCCAGCACCTCATCCTCTGTTCCCCATTGACTGAGACACTCTCTGAGTACATCATCCGTTGGAGTCTTCTCTTTGATGTATTCATGGAGCTTGGATGTTTCATCCTGGACAGTGGCTCTCACACTCACTAGTCCCCGGCCTCCTTCCTTACGGCTTGTGTACAGTCTCAGGGTGCTGGACTTGGGATGGAACCCTCCGTGCATGGTGAGGAGTTTTCGGGTCTTAACATCCGTGGTCTGAATCTCTTCCTTTGGCCACCTTATTATTCCTGCAGGGTATCTGATCACTGGCAGGGCATAGCTGTTTATTGCCCGGGTCTTGTTCTTGCCATTGAGCTGGCTTCTGAGGACTTGCCTCACCCGCTGGAGGTATTTGGTCGTAGCCGCTTTCCTTGTTGCTAATTCGAGGTTGCCATTGGCCTGTGGTATACCGAGGTACTTGTAGCTGTTTTCAATGTCTGCTATTGTTCCTTCAGTGAGTGAGACCCCTTCAGTGTGGACTACCTTGCCCCTCTTAGTCACCATCCGACTACATTTCTCCAGCCCGAATGACATTCCGATACCACTGCTGTAGATCCTGGTTGTGTGGATCAGGGAATCTATGTCCCTTTCGCTCTTAGCATACAGCTTGATGTCATCCATGTAGAGGAGGTGACTGATCGTAGCTCCATTTCTGAGGCGGTATCCATAGCCTGTCTTGGCGATTATCTGGCTGAGGGGGTTCAGTCCTATGCAGAACAGCAGTGGGGAGAGTGCATCACCTTGGTATATGCCACATTTGATGGACACTTGCGTTAGTGGCTTGCCATTGGCTTCAAGTGTGGTTTTCCACATCCTCATCGAGTTTGCAACGAAGGCTCTCAGGGTCCTGTTGACCTTATACAACTCCAAGCATTCATTGATCCATGTGTGTGTATATATATATATATATATATATATATACACACACACACACACACAGTAAAGTCTCGTTATATCGATATCGGATATATCGATAGTCCGGTTATATCGATGCTATTTCTATGCACGCACGGAGAAAATTACATGCAAACAGGGTTGGATATATCGATAGTCCCGGTTATATCGATATTTTTTCGGACTCCCTTGAATATCGATATAACGAGACTTTACTGTATATATATATACTGTATATGTATATACACATGTATATATATATACACATACACACATACATACATACATACATATATACATACATACATACACACATACATATACACCAGTGACGTGCAGTCAGTGGAGGCAGGTGAGGCACTGCCTCACCTGTCATCATGGAAAGCTGTCATGGAAATATCAAATGAAAAAATAAATTAAACAGTTAGATGTATTTCGTGATTTCTACTTTAAAGTTCTTGTCCATTTAACTTCACCGTTTTAGGATTTTTTTCAAAATCGCTGAATTTTCACATTTACCGTTCAAATACTAAGTAGAGACGAGCGGTGACGTCGTTGATGACGTCAGTGCCTCACCAGCCATGAACCTCACCGCACGTCACTGATATACACATATGTACACATACACACATACATACATACACACACATACACACACGCTTACAAACACATACATATACCTACACACACATATATACATATATATATATATCCATACACATACACACATACATGCATACATACACACACACATCTATATCTTTATCATACACGTGTTTATACATATATATACACCTACAGCTATACATCTATAAATATACACACATATACACCCATATATACCTAAATGCATACATACATACCCATACGTACACCCTTACACAGATGTATACACATACATACCTATATCTACAACCGCACACCTATCCATTATCTTCTCCGACGTACATTTCCACCTACTCATGTAATACTGGTAAATACATTCGCTTTCTACGCCCATATGCATTCATATTCGACTACACGCATGTTCTTACTCACACATATACATCCATATACCTGTTTGCATATACACCCACCCCACATGCATTGACCCATGCCCAAACACCGTCATACACTCACAAAAAAAAAGGAAGATAACCACTACCTTCTAATTCAACTAGCCCATTTGTTGTCCAGCGTTGGAAGAACTTGTCCTTTTGTCCGGTTTCAACTTTTTTCCTTTGTCCACTCTTCTCTTGTAGGTCGATGCCACAGTCGGCTCTTAATTCTGTCCATCCAGCTCGTTGGAGATGTGCAGACAGACACTGGAAAACCCCTCTTTCGCATATCGGTTGTGGCCTCATGTGCTGAGTTGTAGAGACACGTTTCCTTCGCGTAGAATACCCTCATCTTTGCTGGGAAAGGAGTCTGAAATCGTATTCCTTTCTCTCGCAGCACCTTCCTTGCCTCGGCGTATTCTCGTCGTTTCTTCAGGGACTCTGGTGCATAGTCGTGGTCGGCAAAAACTCTCTTCTTTTTAAACAAAAGAGACTTTTTACGCAGGAGCTCCTCCTTAGTTTTGTTGCTGGGGAATTTTATGATTATTAACCTCGGCGGGTAGTCAGCGGGAGGTTTTCGGCCAAGTGCCCGATGTCCTCGTTCAATCTTGAGATCGGTGTGAGGAGAAAGTTCAAGCTTTTCTCTCAAAAGGTGATCAACAAACTCTACCATAATTGTAAAGTTGGTCTCATCCCCCTCTTCGACACCATAAATTCTTATGTTGTCCCGTCTTGATCGTCCTCTCTTGGTTGGTTATCTTATCTTCCAGTTTAGCCTATAGCTTTAGCAGCTCCTTCGTCGCTTCTTCCAGTTCCAGCACTCTTTCCTCCGTCTCCGAGATCCTCGTTTCGATGACATCTATTCTGTTGTTGGCAGTCTTAATTTCGTCCTTGATTTCGGTGAGCGCATTGGCGTTTTCACGCCGGAACTCCCTTAATTCTTGCAGGATCGCTGTTAAATTAGCTGCGGCTTCGTTCGGCCGGAGCTCACCAGATACGTGTCGGCCGTCGATGTCGCTCGCGGGAAGTTCCTCTCCATCGGATTGGGTTGATTCAATCCGCGGAGCCGTCTTTTTAATTGCTTTGGCCATTTCGTTAATGCCTTAAAATACACTTTGCAGTTTGTCAAAACATTAATAGAGTATGGCGTTACTCAAGTTGATCGAGGAGCTCTGCAGACGTGCTTCTTACTCCATGACCCGGAAGTCTCGCCACGGCCTTTTTTGAGCTATTGTTCCTTAAAACATTAATAGAGTGTGCCGTTACTCATCTTATCTTATCTTATCTTATCTTATCTTATCTTATCTTATCTTATCTTATCTTATCGTATCGTATCGTATCGTATCGTATCGTATCATATCATATCTATAATCGATAGCAGCTGGGCTTACCAATGGAGGTTGCTCCCGTCATCCACAATACTTCTAGCACTATATACGTGTTTGTGGGTGTGTATGCGTGTGTGCGTGCGTGCCACGTGTGTGTTTGTGTGTATCTATGGTCTTAAGAGTCAGCCAGCTCAACTCGCCTTGAAATATAAATCACCTCTGGCTACTTATTGCATTTTCGTTTCCAGCCTGCCTTGTGAGGCTCCTCCAGGCACATTAATTTTGCCTTCTGCATTGGCTGAGGAAACACATAACTGGATGAATGTGTTAATGGCACACACACAAACACACACACACGCCCACACAGACACACGCGCACACGAGTACATCTTTCATCTGGATGTCATCCTATTTTTATTCCTTTGTCCCTAGTCACCAACACCAAACCAAGGCGACGGTTTAACCAGCCACCTGCATGTGGCAACTAATGTGTACTCATGCCTCCATAAATAGGTGTGTGGGAAGAGCATGGCATGCATTATTAATGAGCCCTTGGCTGCACATTGCTCAGCGAGAGCACAGTATCAAAGGTTTTACGATCCACGCCGGGCCTTGATATCTAGAGAGCAAGCACATTTACTGCCGCGGTGCATTTCACTTGATTGGCTGTGGTCATTTTGTTACCCCAGGTGAATAAACCTAAACACACAAAAATAAAGGTAAAGGGTTTGACTTGGGCATTACTATACCCAATGATCAGTTATGTAATAATTTGTCTTCAGAAAAACAAAATCAATGGGATTTAATTACCACTTTCTTTGGTCAGTCGGCGGTTGACATCATGAACCGGTTGTCAGCCAATCATCCATCCATCCATTTTCCGTACCGCTTATTCCTCATTAGGGTCGCTGGGGTTGCTGGAGCCTATCTCAGCTGTCTTCGGGCACGAGGCGGGGGACACCCTGAATTGGTTGGCAGCCAGTCGCAGGGCACACAAAGACGTACAACAGTCACTCTCACACTTACACCTAGGGACAATTTGGAGTGGAGTTTTTGGAGTGTGGTAGGAAACCGGAGTACCCGGAGAAAACCCACGCGGGCCCAGGGAGAACATGCAAACACAGGGAGGCCGGACCGGGACATGAACCGGCGACCTCTGCACTGTGAAGTGTGCACTGTGCTAACCACTCGACTACCGGGCCTGTCAGCCAATCATTGAGCACACAAAGACAAACAGCCACTCACACTCACACCATGGAACAATTTAGAGTGTTCAACCCGTCTACCTTTTTATGTTACGAATTTTTAATCATGAAAATGATGGTATCTATTACCACAAAAGCCATTAAATTGAGTAAAATATTTTCTTTACAAAAACAGGAACTTGGATTGGAGCACAGAGCACAGAGCTGCAAACATTAAATAGATAAACAGAGAGAGAGTGAGGCCGTTCTCCAAACAAGAAAATGGCAGCCAACTTGTTTTTGTCCTCTATTCCCCGCCCCCAGTCTTTGGTTAAAGCCACGTGATTGGTCAAGAATGCAGCATTGCGGGCGGGGGGGAATTAAACATTAAATAGTTAGGCAGACGACAGAGAGTGAGAACATGGATAGAAAACAGTGCAATTTGGACTTGTTGCAGCTTTGATAGTTCAAAGGCAGAGTGTGGACTGCAAAAAGCTATCAACCCAGCTAAAGAGAACACAATTGATGAGGAACTAGGTAAAATTATCGCAGTGAAAGCACCTACAAGGGATCATTCCTCAAGATGATGAAAGAAGAAGGCTACGTTCCTCATCAAGTGTTTAATGCTGATGAAACGTGACACTCCATTCCATCAAGCCATCAACGACCATCACAAAGGTAAATAAAATGACTTTATTATACAGGACAGTTTATTTCTTTAATTACAATGCAATAGCACATTTATTATACATAAAATAAGGTATATTTTGTGTAGTTTTACGGCTTATTTAGTACAAAATCATGTTTTATGGAGACCTGGGAACAGATTATTCTAATTTTAATAGTTTCCTATGGGAAATTAATTTTGGGGATACACACGTTTCGCCTTACACACTCTGTATGGGAACCAATTAAGTTCATAAGCCAGGGTATCACTGTACAGCCATTGAGGCTCTTGTTCAAATGACAAAGGGTTTGCTTATTATTGTTTGCTTGAGCCATCCTGAAGTTGGTGTGACACCATGGGTAAAAGATTTATATGTGACTCCTTTCACTGGCATACCATAAGTCTTGTTAGAATTCCCCATCTGTGCTGCTCCCTCAGATTCTGTCTTTCTGTCTGTCACACACGTATTCTCACCGGCACACCCATATTCGCACATCTCCTCAGCTTAATATAATCAGTACGGAGCGGAGAAGGGCGGGTGAGGAACATCTGGATCAGAGACTGAGATGTCTCTGATCCTATCATAACCTTGGCTAATTACATTTTCGTGCATAATGTCACATCTTGCACTCATTATGGAAACACTGTGGCAGAAGGCGACAGGTTAATAAATATACCCCCCTCAACCCCCTCCCTCCCTCACACACACACACACACACACACACACACACACACACACACACACACACACACACACACACTCTCTTCTCTCTTGGCAGTCCATCGAAGTCGAAGATGACGTCGCTTCCATTGCTTTGTGGGGTATTGGACAGTGGTTATCGGCGCTGGCGTCGATGCCACTGTAGGTGACTATGAAGCCCGATTCTGGAGCCACAAATCCTGCCACATTCAGGACATGTGAGGCCAGGACCGGGCTGGCGAGGTGATACTGAAGCAGCACAGAGGTGTCTTTGCTCGTGCCGCACGATCCTCCTCTGGGTGCGTTTGTTTTCAAGTTGTGTCACCCCTTCGTGGCATAAGGAATGCCACAGTGGCCTGTTAGCTGCAGCAGACTCCAGATCGCTGGGCTTGATGTTGCATTTCTTTAGAGTCTGTTTAAGCTGGTCTTTGTATCGCAGCTTAGGACCACCAGTCTTCCTATTCGCTGACAGGAGTTGTCCATAAAGCACCTGCCGAGGCAAGCGGCAGCTAGGCATCCGGATGACATGTCCAACCCACCGGAGTTGCCTCTTTGCCAGTATAGCCTCGATACTGGTGGAGGCGGTGCGTTGAAGGATGTCGGTGTGGGACACGATCCTGCCAGGTGATGCAAAGGATTCGTTGGAGGCACCTGATGTGGAATGCATCAAGGCGTCTCACATGGCGTCGATAGATGGTCCAGGCTTCTGCGCCATATAGCAGCGTGGACACACACACTGCTTGGTAGACTGCGACTTTTGTTGGAGTTCTTAAGTGGTTGTTTTCGAACACACGAGTACGCAATCTGCCAAAAGCTTTGGAGGCTTGATGGATGCGGGCCTGGACGTCATCGTCAATTAGACAGGATGGTGTTAGAATGCTGCCGAGGTAGCTGAATTGTTGCCACTGAGGGTGAACGCTGGGGTAGGAGAACTCTCTTTTGCCATGACCTCCGTTTTGGTTACATTGATCACGAGACCGAGTGATCGGTAGACGGAGGACATGGTATCAAGGGCATGTTGCATGGCAGCTGGGCTGTGGGCCAACAGAGCGCAATCATCTGCATACTGTAGCTCGTGGATGTCGCTGATCAGGGTCTTGGTCTTGGCCTGTAGGCGTCTGATGTTGAACAGGCTACCATCCAGGCGGAATTGGATTTGTACGCCGCCACCTTCCTGGATGGACTTATGGAAGAGGAGCGTAGCTGCCATCAGGAACAGGTTGAATATAGCAGGGGCCAGTACACAGCCCTGCTTCATCCCGACTTCCACAGGGAACGGGGAAGATTGCTGGCCACCAACAAGTACAGTTGCTTGCATGCCGCTGTGGAACTGTTTTAGGATGCAGAGAAATTTGGAGGCAACGCCAAATGTCTGCATGTGGTCCAGAGAATGTCACGGTTAACTGTGTCAAATGCCTTTGTAAGGTCGATGAAGGTGATATAGAGGTCCTTCTTTTGTTCCTTGCATTTCTCCTGAACTTGGCACGCAGCGAAGATCATGTCCAGAGTGCTTCGATCCTTCCTGAAACCGCATTGTGTCTCTGGGAGGATGTCTTCGGTAATGTGCGATGTAAGACGGAACAGCATTACTTTTGCAAGAATCTTGCCAGCAGCAGAAAGTAGGGAGATGCCACGGCTGTTGCCACAGACTGACTTGTCCCCCTTCCTTTTATAAATGGTAACAATGTTGCTGTCTTTCCATTCCTGAGGAAGTGTCCCGTTTTGCCAGATGTTGCAGATGAGGTGGTAAAGCTTCCGTGTCAGGAGGTAACCGCCGCTCTTGAAGACCTCAGCTGGAAGTCCATCAGGGCCAGGGCTTTTGTTGTTTTTAAGGCTCCGGATTGCAGAGAGGACCTCTGTGAACTGAGGAGGTTCATCAAGGGAGGGAACTGATGGAAGCTCTGGGAGGGAGTCAAGGACAGATGTGTCTGAAGGGTTTACTTGGTTGAGCAGGGAGTCAAAGTGCTCTGCCCAGCGCTCAAGTATTAGCTGTTTGTCCTTCAGTAGTACTGAACCGTCTGCAGATTTAACTGGGACAATGTGTTGTCTTCGTGGACCGTGCAGGGATTTTACAGCATCATAGAAGGCGTGTGTGTTGTTGTTGTCTGCATGCCTCTGGATTTCTTGGGCCTTGCTGAGCCACCACTTGTTCTCCATCATCCTCAGCTGTTTCTGTGTTTCACCACGGATGGCCTTGTAGTGAGAGAGGAGAAGTGGAGAATGAGGATTGGAGAGAAGTGTGGTATGGGCTTTGCGCTTGGCTTCCAGAAGCTCCTGTATGGCAGCTGAGCTGTTATCGAACCAGTCTTGATGACGTTTCTTAGTGAAGCCGATGGTCTCAGAGGCAGCTTGATGAATTATTGTCCTCAATTTTTTCCACCTGCTTTCAATATCAAGGTCACCGTTACTGGTGTCCTTGTCCAGGCTGGCAAGTCCCTCTGCCAGCTTGTTGCGGTAGCTGGCTGCACACTCTGGGGACTCCAGGGCCCTGGTGTTAAGACGCCTTTGGGGTTGCTGTTTCTTGTGAGGAGGTCGAATTCTCAGCTTGAGCCTGGACTTGATCAGTCGATGATCAGTCCAGCATTCAGCCCGACGCATGGCCCGTGTGATGCAGACGTCATTTTGGTCTCGTTGCCTTGTGATGATGTAGTCCAGTAAGTGCCAATGTTTGGACCTGGGGTGCATCCATGATGTGATGTATTTCTTTTTCAGTTGAAAGATGGTGTTAGTTACAATCAACTGATGCTCAGAGCACAGAGTGAGGAGTCGGAGGCCATTGCTGTTTATTTTCCCCGTCCCGTGTCTTCCGATTACTTGTTTCCAGAACCTGGCATCAGTACCTACTCGGGCATTGAAGTCACCCATCAGAACAAGTTTATCAGAGGCAGGGATTTTGGATATGGTGGCATCCAGGGACTCGTAGAAGGCATCTTTGGTGTTATCGTCAGCATCCAAGGTGGGAGCATAGGCGCTGATTAAAGTTGCGAAGCGACCTTTTACCAGGGGAATACACCAGGTCATAAGCCGTTCACTGATGCCTTGGGGGGACTCAGGGATGTTACTGAGTAAGCTGCTTTTCACAGCAAAGCCAACTCCATGGAGTCTTCGCTCATTCTCTGGGAGACCCTTCCAGAAGAAGGTGTAGCCCTCACCAACTTCTGTGAGTGAATCCTCGCCTGAGAACCGAGTCTCACTGAGTGGGCCAATATCGATGTTGTACCTCCTGAGCTCATGTGCGATGAGGGCAGTTCGTCTTCGAGGTCTCTCCATCCCGTCTCGAGCATTGAGGAGGGTGCGAACATTCCGGGAAGCCAGGTTCATAGTCAATAATTTATTTATATTTCGTTTTCGACCGCAGAGGGGGGATGCCTTAGTGGCTGCGGTGGGCCACCCAGGTGTGGTGGAACAAGCAATGTTTAGGTCACTTTTTCTAGACCCTTCCCCTATAAGGGGTGAGCAGTGCGGACCCTGAATAGGGCTGCTCAGACGCACAGGATGCTGCCGAAGGATAATGTTGCTCCATCCCATCTTCGCAACGACCATCAATCCTGTACCGCCCCTGTGTAGGAATCAAGCTAGAAGCTTCCAGTCACATCCATGACCTGCCCCCGTCACTTTATCCTATCGCCAGTGGACTTAAATGGTGGAAGCTGGAACCTGCGCTACTCGTGGATTTAGTGTGAGGGACGGGGCGCACAATTCCTTCCCCCACATACTTGGCCGCACCCGCTGTATTCCAGTGGCAAGAGTGAGGACTCAAGACGACCTTCAGGTGAGTGCGGTTGCAAGGGGCTGCCGGTGGTCCGATCTGTTGGACTCCGCCTACGCCTACCCCCGGGTGCGGATTTGGGATCACTCTTTGTCTGGCCTCTACCCTCCGACCTGTTCGGCTTGGGTGACCCTGCCAGGAGTACAAGACTCCAGCCGACATAGCTCTCGGGGTCATGGAGACGCGCAAAGTGCCTCACCACGATAAGGTGGTGAGCCCAGTCGAAGCACACACACACACACACACACACACACACACACACACACACACCCACACACACACACGCACACACGCACACGCACACGCACACGCAGACGCACACACACACACACACACACACACACACACACACCATCTTCGAAACAAAGGCAGACATTCTACGAGAAGGCACTTAATTTGCATTGGAAAAATCTGAAAAATGATCTTAATTACTCAAGAACAAAGGAGTCACCAAGAAAGTATTGTAAAACTCGAACAATGAGGTACTATTGCACAATTCACTTGAAGCACACATATTGTTCCATGTTCTATTCATAAGTATGATAACATCCAGGTGTGGACAATGTTTGTTTTGAGGATGACCAGGGGTAGCATATTGCAGTAATAACTTAGAAAATATGAATAGTTGGCATTCCCTGACAAAATGTTTATTATTTGCTTTATCAGCTGGTCAGACTAAAAACACAACACAAATTATGCCCTTAATAATCCTTTAAGACTCCTTTAACAACCTTGCTTTTACAAATAACAAGATGACAGATTATAAGGGGACTCAGAAAACCTTTATTCCTCTCACAATGGGGAAATTTGCAGTCCATAGCAGCAATTTGAAAGGGGTTGGGGTGGGGGTGAAAGGATAGAAAAAACAAGATAGTCTAAGCATATTAAAATAAAAATGTCAACTGTATACTGTAAAACTGTTTCATAAAGAAGAAAGGCATATTGATATATGTAGCTGTATTGCATCAACCCATATTTACAGTGCAAGCGTCCAGTTTTTTCTCCATAACATCTGCTAACGACCCGGGCTAAACTTCGCTCCTCCCCAACATACAAAGCCTGTCTCTCAGTCAAGATGAACTGCTGTCACGATCACTTCTGTACAATGTTTCAATTTAGACTAGGAAGCAACAATTTCACTTCTTAGTAATTTTCACACGTTGTGAGAACGGATGCATTGATTGTGAAGCAATTTGAGCAGCATTGTCAAGTTATGCTCACATTCTTATAATTAAGTTATTCATTGCCAGATGTGCAAAAATGTGACAACTCCATTGCCAGGGTTTTTGTCATTTTCACTCAAATTGCATGACCCACACAATATTGAGTTTTAGGACTACATAAACATTCAATACAGAGTTTGAAACATTTGGCTCTTCCTCAGAAAAAAAGGTAATACCTAAATTATTTGGGTCTGGAGGTATCTGAGATTGAAATGAGGGCGGCTGTACAAAATACAGTACAATACATGCATATTTATTATATAGCGCTTTAACAACAGCTGAAGCTGTAACAAAGCGGACAAAAGGCAAAAACATGGACAAAAGGCAAATGCTGCCCCCTCGTGGAAGGGATTAACATTGCCAGAGGTCTGGCCAGCGCTTCATCAGGACCGTCTGCAAGAAAAACAAAAACCCGAACAAATTCGGGAATGGCGCTTGTCCGGTTAAAACTTCGTTTGTCTTTCCTGGTTCGCGCATTGTCTGGAGTTCACTTGATAAAAATATCAGCAAGTACAATAGATGGTGAACAAAAAACTACTTTATTCTAATGAGACAGAGAAAGCACTTCTCGTCTCGGTGGGACGAAGACATGAGCACAGAGAACAAAGAGAAAGAGCAAAAAGAGACCGAGCTCCCGCTCTGACAAGTTTTTAAACATACAGAGTGGCGATCTGTTGTCCAATCAGTTGCGAACAAGTCGACCTTTCCCGTCCAATCGGTTACGAACAACTCAGTGTTGGGCGGGTCTCAGATTGAAGTTGGAGCCGCTGCCTTTTCCTTCCAACGGCTATTGAACTAATAAGACTGATAGTTTTATTTAACTAAATTAGACTGAAATTAAACGTGCACAATTCATAATATATACTAAGCTAAACATGAAAAAACATATGTTTACTTAATCTAAACATGAAATAACGTAATATGTTTACTAATGTGCATAAACACTCTATCATTCCCTCCTGTTGTACATTTAAACATCAGTTCATACATTTCCAAAAGATTTCGTGCATGCACGTCATACTAATTGCACAGGGAACCATTCTAATCTCATCTATCCAACGTCTAATATTATTTAACTTACCATGGAGAAGGCGAAAAACCTCTATCACAATTTTGCTGCTGTGATATATAACCTCTCCATTTTTGAAGGTTTTTAATGAGGAAAACTCCTTCTCGGCTCTCCGTTTTCTTTTTTTGCTTTTGTTCTTTGGAGCAACCACTCTCTGGCCATGGTGTACTATCCCTAGCTACAACACTGGGTCCCCTTCACGCATTTGTTGATACAAAACCTTTGCGTAATTCACCTGGGAATTAGTTATCATATTCATTAGCATTGTTCTTAAGCATGGAATAATACAACCAATGACTAAGAAAATAAGTACAATCACAATTGCGAATGGGATAAACATTCTGAGCAAAGTCTTATACCAAGAGCCCCCAAAGAGCCCGTCAAAGATCCACGGTTGATCAGGCCGGTGATCTTTGGCCATGGCATCTCTGAGATCCCTGACAACAGACAGAGCATCAGTCATGTTTATGGAATTCGCTTCTTCGGGTATGTACGTACAACAAGTATCACCCACCATAGCACAAACGCCCCCTTGTGGCGCTGTCAAAAGGTCCAAAACCATTCTATTTTGCAGCACCATTTGTCTAATTGCTGCAATTTCAGTGTTTTGCATTTCATCTACTTCCAAACTGGCGTTTACAAACACTTGAAACCTGTAGTCAATTGTTTCAATTCGTAGCATGTTTTTAGCTACTCCAATTTGTGGAAAAAGAGCTAACATTACCTTACTTCCCGTGCTATGGTGTTTGAATTGTTCTGGAACATCAGTTCCCCAGATCGAATCGTGGGGCTTAAACGACACTCTTCTTTTCACATGATGGTGTGCTGGACGACTGGTAACGATGAAAGTATTGTCAGTCACAGTAACAGGTGCGCACATACCGTAGGCTTTCGGAGGAATAAAAGAATATACTTTCCAACCACATAACCACCAAAGATGTGAAGATACAGGTAAAATGGTGACATTGGTGTTTAACGGTAGCACGTATAAACATCTATTCTCATCTATAAAACCTAGATTTTGACCTGTACCGTACATTGCAACGCATACTGGTAATCGCAATCCGCTCTCGGTCATAACCTGATTTTCAGTTTCCAAAATGGTATCCAAACTTGGAACAATCTCTCCTCTCGAAGCATTGCGAAGAACTGGAAAATGTTGATCAGGTTTATGCGAAGATATTAACATATACGCAGCTCGAGCCATTTTATCTCCAAATACCTTTGAATGCACTCTTTGTTGCGTTACAGAATGTGGCATAAAAGAACAAACAAAGCAATTACTTTTCCTATTTTGTTTAGCAATTAATGTAGCATAACGATACCACGTGTTTGATAACAACGGATTCCAGTCATGTTTTTCTCCTGCAAATGGTTGATATAATGCGTCCATGACATCTGAATTTTGGGCTTTTTTGTCAGGTGTTTCCATCCAGGCTGTCGGTTTGATGTGTGGTTTGCGCTGGAAAGGCGATGTCACGACTGGTGTTGTCAAAGATGACAACATGCATATAGTTACGGGAAAACCAGTGTGATGTTCACGAAAATCAGGACAGAGTCTCAAGTCCATGCATCCTGCAACCTTGTGGGTTACGATAACGAGTTGGATATCTGTCATTGTTCCAGTTCCTAACCAGTTTCCTTGAGTTATCTTTCTGACAATTCGTTTTGCTTCTTGGGCACAGCTATTTTGAACCCATTTTGTTTTGGGCTCAGAATGGACCACAACGGAGTCCCAACCAGTGGTCCAAGTCTTCCCTGACTTGATACGAGCGTACCAAGAACCATGAGGGTAATCACTTCCAGTTTGTCGTGCTTCGTTCCTGAGGATGTTAAGAGGAAATGAGATGATTCCTGCATCTTGTAGTGGCAAGCAGGCTACAGGATGTGCCATGCTTGGGCACTTTTCTGTCATCGTTGGTTGCAATGGTGGAGTTTGGCAGGCTGATGGAATGGGAGGCTTTACGTGCGTCATCTGGATTGCCTCCACTAATTCATACAGCAAGATGATGTGGACCAAACCCATGGCTATTGAGTGGTTTGGCTCCGTCTCTCTTCCACCTGCTCCGGATCTGGTTGGTGAACGATTTTGCAGTGGCTTTGATGCACCCAGGTGGACCTCTCGGCGATTTTGATGGCAGTTGGCGTGGTTATCAGCACGGTGAATGGCCCCTCCCACTTTGGCGCCGACCAGGACTTCCGTTTAATCGCTCTGATCAGCACGTGGTCTCCGGGGCGAAGCAGCTTCTGCTCCTGTGGAGACAACAGGGCAGACTGCGGCAGTACACAGGCTGACTGAACCTCTTTTGTTGTAAACATTTCACACAACCATTTTGCCAACAAAGCACCTGGATCTGATTCATTTTCTTGCCAGGGCACACCTTCCCATAATGGGAGGATGAAAGGTCTGCCATGCAAGATCTCAAAAGGCGTTAAGCCATTATTAGTGGGTGTTATTCTCATATATAATTTAACCAAAAACAGACATTCAGGCCAAGGTTTGCCTGTTGCCTCCATGGTTTTTCTGAGTCGATTTTTTATTGTGCCATTCGTTCTTTCAACCAATCCTGCACTCTGTGGATGATATGCACAGTGGTTTTTTAATTTAATACCTAAATGTTCAGAAATTTTGGTGATTACGTCATTAACAAAATGTGGTCCATTATCACTCCAAATTATTCTTGGTATGCCATGTTCTGGAATAATATGTTTGCATAATGCTTTTGCAACGGATAATGCATCGGATTTCTTTGAAGGCACAATTTCCACCCATTTGGTGAATGAATCAATTAACACCAAACAGTATTTATAAGAATTACTTGTGCTTAGTTCAATGAAATCCATGTGGACCACTTCAAAGGGGTGTGACCCTTGTGGAAATGTTCCTCTTTTTGGTCGCATGTTACCTTGTGGATTGTGTTTACAGCAAATCAAACAACTCCGACAAAAGTTTTTTGCATACGAATTGAAACCTCTGCTTAAATGGAATACTTTCCCTGCTATAAACAGCATGCCCCCTGTTGATATATGTGAACTACCATGGCTCAATCGAGCCACCATAGGGAACATGTTTCTTGGTAAACATGGTTTGTTGTCTATTTTATACAACTCATCAACGAGCTTAGCACCATCGGCAAGCCACAAATCTTTTTCGGACTTTGTAGCTAACGCTTGCATGTCCTTTAAAACTTGTGTAGGCACTAATTCACGCATTTCTTGATTGACCAAATTGAAAGTAGTCTGAGCGGCGTTCTTGGCTGCTGTGTCCGCTCTCGCATTGCCTGAGCTAATTCTGTCTTTAGCTCTCGTGTGCGCTGCACATTTGCATACAGCTACACTTTTTGGAAGGAGGATAGCTTTCAATAAGCCTCTCAATAAATCTGCATGTTCGACAGATTTTCCGTTCGATGTAGTCATTCCTCTGCGGTTCCACTGAGCTGCAAAGCAGTGAAGTGTGGAAAACGCATATTGACTGTCCGTAAAAATCGTCACCGTTCTCCCTTTCGCCCATTTACACGCTTCAGTCAATGCAACAATTTCTGCTGCTTGTGCTGAATACGTGTTTGGTAATGAGCCATCAGCAACAATTTCAACATCGGTCACAACAGCATAGCCTACCCTGTTAGCCCCTGCGTCTGACCTAGACGCAGAGCCATCAACGTACAGGTAGATGCTGTCAGGTAAAGGTATGTCTTTTAAGTCTGGTCGTGGTTTGCAGTTCTCATTTATTCTGTCAACGCATGAATGTGGTTCTCCATCCACAGGTAGAGGTATAAGTGTCACTGGGTTAATGCTATTGCACCTCTCAACAGTTATATGTGGTTGTTCCAGCAGGGTTGTCATGATAGACAAATGTCGTGCTGGTGACAAGAAGGTCATTTTTGTGCCTGTAATCAATAAGTCAACTGAGTGTGGTACCATCAGCGTTGTAGGATGAAAAAGTACTAGTTCAGCTGACGACTGAACTGCCAACGCTGCGGCACACACTGCTCTAACACATGCTGGAAGAGCTGCAGCTACTGGATCCAGTCTTTTAGAATAGAATGCAACTGGTCTCAGCTTTTGTCCATGCTTTTGTAACAGGACTGAAGTCATGTATTTGTCTTTGCAGTCAACTGTTTGAACAAAAGGTTTGTCATAGTCAGGTAAAGCTAAGACGCTAGTGTTTGCTATCAAATTTTTTAATTCTGTAAATGCTTTACTGCCCTCTTCGGTCCACTGAATAGAGTCTTTCAGTGCCATTTCGTCTTGGTATATAAGTGTCAATAATGGTTGGGTAACTTGTGCATAATGCGGAATGCAAGTTCTGCAATAATTGCACAGTCCCAAAAACGTCATCATCTGTTTTTTCGTCTTAGGTCGAGGAACCTGCAAAATTGTCTGTTTCTCTTAGTTGTCAACTCTCTTCCCTTTCTTGACAAAAGATGTCCTAAGAAAACTACTTCTTCTTGGCAGAACTGCAATTTATCCAAAGAAGCTTTGTTACCTGTATTCGCTAAATATTGGAACAAAGCTATTGATACAGTCTTGTTCTCATCTTCAGTCGGTGAAGCAATTAAGATGTCGTCAACATACAAAAGAATCTGAGAAGATTCAGGATGTTTAAAATCAGCAATGCACGAAGACATTTCCTGTGAAAAAATTGTAGGACTATCTGTAAACCCTTGTGGTAATCTTGTATATGTATATTTTTTCCCATTAAATGTAAATCCGAACCAATGACGTGAATTTTTGTGTAACGGAATGGAGAAAAAGGCATTGCTCAAATCAATCACTGTAAACCATTTTTTGTCAGGTTTTAAACTGTTCAATAATGTGTGCGGGTCTGGCACACACGGAGCACGTGATTGTATGGATTTATTTACCTGTCGTAAATCATGCACCATTCTCCAAACTCCAGATTCCACTTTTTTAACAGGAAATATCGGTGTATTACATTCACAAGTTGGGTCTTCAATCAAAATACCAGCTTTCACCATATCCCGTATTACAGGGGTGATGCCAATAATAGCGTCCTGTTTTAATGGATATTGTTTAAGTCTTGGTCGATAAGTCGTTTTAGGCAATACTTCAACTGGTTTCGCTGTTTTAAGTAAGCCCACATCAGTTTTTCCCGATGACCAAAGGGTGGCAGGGACGTCTGGAAAGTCCTCCGCCCCTAAAGTGGCCATCAGTCAAAATTCTAGTGAATCGACCTTTACTGGGTCCCCCATAGCGTCAACTACGAAGGACTCCAGAAAATTCACTTTTTTGGGTTTATACCCTTCTTCTGTTGGTACTAAAGCTATTTGCAATTTTTGTAACAGGTCTCTCCCCAACAAATTTATAGGACACTCTCCACTCAAGACCATAGTGACCTTGTATGGAGTTAGTCCCTCATCTAAAATTTTTATTGGTTTGGAAATCGGTAACAATGTCACTTTCCCATCTGCAGATACCACAGAAATTTGTTGTCGACTCGGAGTGACACCTGGAATGGTGTCTCTTAACACTGATCTGCATGCACCACTATCGCAAAGAAATTTGACATCCTTTTTCCCGATTTTTAGCCAATAATAAGGTTTTTCGTTTTCCGGTAAGGTTAAGGCAAACACATTAGTCAAATCCAAGATTTCAACTGGTTTTATTGATTCCCATTTCTCACTGTTGTGATTGTTGTCATCAGTGTTGAAATGGGGTTCCTCGCGTCAATCTGAATGTTTTGTTTTATGTCCTTCACCATATCGCGTATTATATGGTGGAGGTCTGTAAGATTTCCCATGTTTCCTTTTCGGTATAGGTTTCTTTTTGCAGTGGCGAGCAATATGCCCTACACTGCCACAATTGTAGCATCGATCATTGTGCGGCATCCGTCTCTTCATCCGATCCTGGTATAACACGTTCTCCATTATGTTACCCATGGTAGATGCCATCACATGTTCCATCGGCGAATCTGCACCATTTCCCCACTTTTTTCTCACCACTTCTTGGGCGTGTATTGCCCACTCCATGAGATCAACCAACCTTCCAGTCCGGTGTTGGACATAATGTTTGCGAATGAAATCTCCAATTTCCGGCGTCAAATTCTGCAAAAATGTTTGCTTGAATTGGTTGACATATATGGAATTCTCATCAGCAGATTCAGGAATACAGCAGTGGTTTCGAAAAACATTTTCCAAGCGTCCCCGAAAAATGTTAATATCTTCCCCACGTAACTGTCTACAATTCTGAATCAAGCCAAAGTTTGGTGTTTTTTTCCATAATGTTCGGATGTTTTCACAAATCAATCTTCGTTGGGTTGTTGCTTCCTCGTACGACATGTTTGTTCCCATCGATGTTTTCCCAGTAAAGTCACCTTTCACCCGATTCCAATGGTGTCCCAAGCATCTCCTGAGAACCTTAAGTGTTTCTTGTCCATTCAACTGATAAGAAGCACATAATTCCTCAAAATTCTCAGTCCAACTTTCTGCATTTTCAACAACATCACCTAGTCCTTTACACGCCTCTGCAACATCACTGTCGCCCCATGGCCGATAAACCAAGATAGTTTGATCATGTATGCTTGAAGAATTAGGATTTGCTACCTGAATAAGTGGCAAAACGTCACACTCGCTTCCATTATTCATTTCAATTCCATTCAACTCTTCAAACGGATACAATTGTCCAGAACAATTTGCTTTGATCCTCGTACGCGAAGAGACACAATCAGCAGCAATCTGATTTTAATATCAGGTTGCAATCCTCGTATTCCTCCAGTAGGGGTCATAAGCGCTCCATTCTGCTGGTCTGCCCAACAGACATTTGGAGTCATCACCGGGGGGGCCCACCCAGGGGGGCCCACCCGCCCCACAGGGGTTGAACAAATGGCGTCCTCCCCTTTCTTCAGCCCTGCGGAGGAGGGGTAGAAGGAGGAGGGGGAAGAGAAGGAGTGGTAGGAGGGGGGTCGCGGCGCCTGCTCGGCGGCGCAGCCCCCCGCCTCTCTTCCTCGCCTCCCGTGGGGGAGCTCTGGGGATTGAAACAATGGCTGCTTTCCATTTTCCACCAACTTTTCATTGGGACGTGCAACAGACGAAGCCACAGTTTCATCGTCAGAGCCCACTTTGGAAGACATTGCAACTATCGCTTTCTCCTCTTTTTTCATCCGTTTGGCTTCCATTTCTCTCTCTCTGATTTTTGCTTGCGCAATCCAAGCTTCGCAGGCAATTATCTCGGCACGTATCTTTCCAAGAGATTTTTTCATCGCGGATGCTTCCTGAAGTTTCAATCGAAACATGATTTCCTTCAAAGGTTGTAGTTGCAAAGCACCAGAGAACGTACTACAGTCCATCCACTTCTTGCAATAAAGTTCGCGACCTGGGAACTTTTTGGACATAAACTCTACGTCCCTATGAATTGGGGTCTTTTTAGAAAAAATAGCACCCATTTTCACGATTGCAACAACAAATTCCTTCTTTAACTATCACCAGAAAGGAAGCACACCTCGCGATGTTGATTCAAACCCAAGAACAAAGGGCGTGATTCGCGCCAATCCTCAGCCAGGATGCGCGTTCACGCACACACACAAGGAATGCTCTTACGCACACACGCACACACACACACACACCAACGGCTCAAATGACTTCGCCCCCACCCTTTTTTCTCTCCGAGACAAAGAACTTTCTCTGTGCCACTATGCTAGCATAGACAAACCAAGTTAAGAATGTATTTTTGATCTTATTTCTTTCCTCTCGACTCAGTACTATAGCAGCTGCCCTAAAACACTTCCGCTCTTCAGAATAAAAGCGGTCCACCACACTAACTGAATCCCAGCTATCACCACCTTGTGAACAATATTCTTTCGCTGGAAAACTTCCGATTCACAATTCGGCGTGTGGATATTTCGTGCACATTAATATGCACTCCTCCACCGGCATACGTATTCTCATTTGGCCACCTTGCCTAACGAAAATCGCTTCACACCGGTTCGTACGTGAGTCAAGTGGAATAGGACCGTCTCTGGCCGGGAGAGGTCTCACAATGCATTCAAACAATGGCTGCTAGCTAGCGCGCTACTTACTTAGTGAACTTTTGAATGCTGCCGTGTAGTCCTTCAGCCAGAACGCGAGGAGCCACAACGCCACCAGAAAGTTGTGATTCTTTCCGTCTCTCGCGCGGAGGATTGCACGAGCAGGCTTCAGTGAAGAACGAAAAAAATCTTCGTTTCTTCCGTAGGTCGCCGCCAATCAAAGAGCAGGTTCGACGCGCCTCTCAATGCGCGCCTCTCCCGTCAAAAATCATAAAACGGGTCAACCACCAGGAGCTTCTTTAGTTCCTGTCTCGCCTTGATTGGGTCGCCCACGTTGTAGTCCTCACGCAAAGGCAGGTTGACTGGCACGGGTTTCTTGGCACCAATTAATGTCCGGTTAAAACTTCGTTTGTCTTTCCTGGTTCGCGCATTGTCTGGAGTTCACTTGATAAAAATATCAGCAAGTACAATAGATGGTGAACAAAAAACTACTTTATTCTAATGAGACAGAGAAAGCACTTCTCGTCTCGGTGGGACGAAGACATGAGCACAGAGAACAAAGAGAAAGAGCAAAAAGAGACCGAGCTCCCGCTCTGACAAGTTTTTAAACATACAGAGCCGCTGCCTTTTCCTTCCAACGGCTATTGAACTAATAAGACTGATAGTTTTATTTAACTAAATTAGACTGAAATTAAACGTGCACAATTCATAATATATACTAAGCTAAACATGAAAAAACATATGTTTACTTAATCTAAACATGAAATAACGTAATATGTTTACTAATGTGCATAAACACTCTATCACGCTCAAAGTCACACTTTTCAATTCCCGAATAAATTAGGGAATGGTTGCGGACGAGTTCATCACAATGATGATTTGATCAAATCATTATAGCTTCTGTTCACACAAACTTTGTCGTCACTTGTTTCATACATTCGCACATCCAGAAAAATCAGGAATATTATGCACAGAATTTATTATACACCCCTGATGAATTTGTGCCTTTTAATGGCAAGCCATTTCGTCCTTTTTTCCACCTTGACTGTTGAAAGGGATTTGTGATTTCCCATCTCCTCCTGGCACTTAGTTACCTGTGAACGTAGTTTGTCATTATTGTTTTTTTTTTCGTGTAATAACAGTTTGATGGTTTTTTTACCTACCGTTAGTGTATATTGATCGGCAGGTCGGGAGGTGTTCATCTCAACCTAGATGTCAAACACATTTATTATTGCTGCATGATTGTCTGTGTATGTGTGTGTTTGTGTGTCTGTGTGTTTTCTTTTGTAAACGGCCCAAGTGGTGTACAAAGTTTCTGACAACTCCATAATGTGCATTCACTTGCTGCAGACATCATTAGTCCATCTTCCCACTCAGTAACGGTGTGAATGTGTAAGTGAATGCTTGTTTTTCCGGATGTGTCCCGCAACTCACAGGCAATCAGGTGTAGTCTTTTGTACGTGGTTGACTTGAATGGTCTCAAGACTCTAATTTGGAAATAAATAGATTAAAGGGTAGATATTATATTTATAGACATTTAATGCCACAAGATGCTGTCAGGGGAAGACAGCATTGAAATTGGAGCGTGAGACCGAAAAGCAGCTGCCGACCTTCCTGTGGGAAATTCGAGTGAGGCTTTCTCAGTGGGCAACTAGAGCGCTTTGCACTTTTTATTATTATTCTTTTTCTTTTTTTCACCTTCATTCCACAATGACCTTCTTTTTGCCCTTTTGTCACCCTGCTCTATCAAAATGGAATGTAAAAACCAACATGTTTTTATCTGCCCTGACCTCAAGGTTGACACTCTCACTGTCAAACTGAATAATCCAGTCACCTCATATCTCCAACCATTCAGAATATTATTTTTCTCCTGGAGGTATTCTATTTGTTTGTCCTCATGTTTTAATGATTTGTTTTCTTTCTTGCTCAGCATTAATCATTAAACTGATCATTCAGTCTTTTGTGGACTTAAAAAGTTTGATGTTTGTTTTTATTTGTAGAATGGCAGTCGAAAGTAGGTTTGTTGTGAAATCTCATTATTTGTTAAATGGTGGTTGTCCAATCTCCCAGGGAAGTGACATCCAAAAGTCTTGCAGAGCTTGATCGTGGCGTGGAGTCGAGCAAGTCGTGCTGGGAAACTCCGTCCGATGCTGAACGAGTCTCTGCGAGCTGCGTGTCTGTTTGAGTCTGAGATGATTCTCTTCTGCTGTCCCGCGACGGCTGCGCTTTTATCCCGTCCACGCGTGGGAAATGTGTTAGGCTGAGATTCACATCAAAGCCGCGGTGCGCACCTGTTCCGCCACAGGGCTCCCCTCTTGTATCCGAAGTCGATGAAAGCGATGAAGGAAAAATGAAGAACAAAAAAAAAAAAAAAAAAAAAACGTCGTTCGGAGAGGCCTGGCACGATGGCGGTCGATCACCGGGCATGGCGGGCGTCAATGGGGAGGTGGCCGAGGAAGTTTCGATGGTGGCTGAAGTCGTTGTACGGGAGCATGGCGACAAGTGCTCTGCGACTGGCAGTTCCATGGAAACTTTCCTCGCGGGCGTCGAGTCGATTCCGGAATGTCTTCAAACCTCGGAGTCGTTCGGCTGGGGTTGGTCGAGTCGGGGAATCGATGAGGGAGCGTGAGGACAAAGGAGCGTGGGGTTGGTCATGCTGCCGGGTATGGATCAGCCGGTCATCGGCGACGGTGACGTTGATCGCACTGCCATGCGCTCTGCAGGACACAGGAAGAACTAACGTTGGCAGCCGAGTCGGCCATGAAGCGTCTTCCCGAAGTCCGATGGTGGACATAAGCGATGTCCGATGTTGTCCGATCGTGGACATAAACGATGCAGCAAGTAGTCGTCAGGCGAGTTGGATGGTGTTGGCCATCGGGAGTGCGGCAGGTTTCACGGTGGGGGGCGGGTCGCCCACGGCTGGTGGCGGCCCATCGGGAGCTCCCGAGAAGATGCCAGGTTCACGGGTAAATCTGGGCCTTTCCATTCGGAGAGGTGATTGGGCTGGCTGGCTGGACAATAAAGAGTTTGACGTTCTCTTTATTTGTAGAATGGTAGTCGTAAGTAGGTTCGTTGTCAAATCTCTTTATTTGTTGAATTGTGGTTGTCACACGATGAGATTCACATCAAAGCCGCGGTGCGCACCTGTGCCGCCACAGACTCACCTCTACTCAGTTTGCCTCACTAACTGTCCTTTAAAAAGAGTTCTTATACCGTGACTGTAAAGTGTTCTTGAGAGTTTGAAAGGCACTTAGAAATTAAATGTATTATTATTATTATTATTATTATTATTATTATTATTATTATCCTATTTTATAATTTTGATGTGCTCATTATAACATTATTCCCCAAATATTAATGGAGTGGGTGGAGGGAATACAAGTGTGTGTGTGTTTGTGTGTGTGTGTGTGCGCGTGTGTGCGTGTGTGTGTGTGTGTGTGTGTCTGTGTGTGTGTGCGTGCGTGTGTTTGTGTGTGTGCGCATATGTGTCTGATCTTTCAGGCCATTAGTGCTCTTTGCGAGTTTTGTTTTCATTATTGGATTGGATATGCCTTTATTAGTCTCACAGTGGAGAAATTTACATTTCACAGCAGCAAAGTGATTTATTAGTGTAAGAGAGAAAACGGCATGCTCTATCGGATGGACCATTGATTTGAAGCTTTTTTTATGCACACATGAGAGTCTGGGGTTTATTCGGGCTGAACTTTTATATCCACTGTATATGTGCTCGTCTTTCTTCAATGTGTCCTGTGGGAAGTTTGCAAGAAATGGTACAAAGGGTTAAACACTGCATTAAACATGAGACCCCAACAATGTTCCAGCAATACAGAAGATGTGTTTCCCTTGGAATTATTAAGTATGACACAATTTGAATATATTTAAAGAATATCACAATGTTTATCATGATAATTCTTTTGGGATTTTGTCTGCCTGAAATCTGACTACACTTGGATTGGATTGGATTGGGTATGCCTTTATTAGTCATGCAGTGGAGAAATGTACATTTCACAGCAGCAAATTTATGTAAGGAATGAAAGTAAAAAAACAAAATACAGGAGCTGCTGGAAAGGCATCCACTCTCGCGGCGCCATCTTGAAGTCAAAAGAACAAAAAAACACATAACAAATAACATGACAACACAAAGACACAGAGAGTCATTCATTCTTAAGCACTTTCTGTACCTTCTTTGTTACACGAAGCAGTTCCAGATGAAAGGGGAGAGGATCAAAGCATCTCTTCACCAGTGGATCAGGTACATCATGGTGGAATGTGGAACGTTGACGACAAGCTAAATGTTGAAAGCAAACACGCAGCTGTAGCATCCATTGACGAAAACAGATTGTCTCACATCTCCTGTCCCACATAAATCTTCAATTCCAAGCCGCAACAGTTCCACATACGCATCGGCGCTCTGCGCTGACGCTCCTTTCTTCTTATCGCGGGCTCCTCAAGCCATGCATTCATACAGCTGCAGACTGTCCAACAGCACCGACCTTTCCACTGAACAAAGCGGGGCTGTGAAGACGCTGCCCATTACAGACGCAAAAAAGCACAATGGCCCCTTTGGTGTCGAGCGATGACAGTCGAATGGCACCGACATTCCTCCCATTAAAAAACAGCACTGGCATATTATTACTGCCGAAAAGGCGCAACTGCTCAGCAGTCTCCTCCTTGATGAATGTCATGGCCAAAAATGCTGAAAAACAATCTGTATCCATTCCACACGATGCACAACAACACAAAGTGACAAAATAAAACACAAAAACGAGATAAAAACAAGGCTCATGGGAGCACTTGCTGACAGCTGCCTACTTGGGCGCCATCTTGGACTCCTTTCATAGGAATATGACTTAGTGATGCTCATGGAACTGCCCATGGGAGAGAAAAAGATAATAGACTAATAAGCAGTTACAGTGAGATCGTGACAGGAACTGAGTTCGGAACGGCCATTAACTAAATTGTTGCTTTGATGAAATTTGTTTTATTTCCTTGCGACGTAGCACCGATCAGTTGGCATCGATGATAACTTGTTGTAAATTACTTTAGAATGGTGTGCTTTACTGTTATTACACAAATGTAACTAGTTTTGTTCGTGTTGGGAACAAAATACAGGAGCTCCTGTAAAGGCAGCGACTCCCGCGTCGCCATTTGGTGCACATATCCAATTATTACACATACCAATGACTGAGTGCATGTTGCATCATTCCAGAACTAACATCCTTGTTATCCTTCATTCTCCACCCTCTTCTCTAGAAACTAGCTACAGCTGCGGAGAATTTCCAGATGAAACATCAGTGGAAAGATGAGTATGAGGTGAGTAATAATAATAATAATAATAATAATAATAATAATAATAATAATAATAATAATAATAATAATAATAATAATAATAATAAAGTTTGAACATTTCAATAATGGCTTCAAAAAAAGACTATAAGAATAAGCCACACCAAAAATACGTGCTTCATTTAAATCAAAACATGAAACGCCATTCAGTTTTCAAAGCATAATAAGTGTTTTTAAAGAGAAAACATTGATTGATTCATCTTCCGGACAGAGAACAGTCAACCTTGGCTAATAGCTGCCCTTATAAATTATTACAGTTCCCGTATAAAAGTTGTCGTACGCCGTGTATTACTGGTCATGAAAAAAAAAAACGCAAACACAAGCGGTAATGCAGAGAGAGCTTATCGCGCCTGTGCACTTTGTGCTTTTATCAATCTGACCGAATGCAGCGATGAAAAAAATAAGATTGAATATTACTTTTGCTGGTTTGCCATGACAATAGTAACTAATGGCGGCAGCATTGTCATTGGCTACCAGCAGGTCTTGATTTGAGCCAAACTGGTCGTTTTAAGATCCTTTTTTTTCCGTACAAAGTTGTAGTATGCCGTACATTATTTGAAATGATGAAAAAAAACAAAATATGGGGAAAACGTATAAATTGACAGGTTTGTGGACCGCTTAATCCTCATGAGGGTTGCGAGGGGTGCTGGAGCCTATCCAAGCCATTTTAGGGCACTTGGCGGGGGACACCCTAAATTGCTTGCCAGATAATCGCAGGGAACACTGAGACAAACAACCAGTAACTCTCACACTCACACGTAGGTATGCTCACTACTTGACTCCCGGGCCGCCCCAAGAGATAACATATTTCATTACTTTTAACATAAATGCAACGGGCATCGCCATAGCAAAACCGTGGCTTGAAGATGAAACCCAGGGGCCCTAAAATTGAACCTTGTTGAATTTTATCACTCCACTCTTCGGTGGTCTCATTTTAAGGACAACAGTAAAGTAATCAGTGAGGCAGAATTAATGTCAATCTGTAAATTTACAGAATATGGAGAAAAATATGCAGGTATGAACAATGTTTTTTTTGGAGATGGCCCAAGGTAGCAGATTAGGAATCAGATAAGTCTATATTCCTGCAATCTGCTACCTCATCCTCTGTCAAAGTATGTATTGTTACCTTTACTAAAAGGTGTAAGTAAAATATAACACAATTCAAAGCCCTTTATCATAATTCAACACTCATTTGACCACCTTGCTTTTACAAACAACTAGCTGATAGATCAGGGGTCGGAAACCTTTTTAACCAAGAGAGCCATAAAAGTAAAATATTTAGAAATGTTTTTCAGTGAGAGCCACACGCACGCGCGCGCGCACATACAAACGCTCGCGCGCACATACAAACGCTCGCGTGCGCGCACACACACACGCGCGCGCGCGGCCACTTTTCAACAAAATATCAGAATGTATTATTTAAAATAACTTTGTGATAGTACTGACCGTTAACATGAATGGTTTTCCGTTCCTCGTGATTGGTCAAAATCCAGGCAAACGATCGGAATCAGAATCAGAATACCTTTATTCGTCCCGCAATGGGGAAATTTGCAGTCCACAGCAGCAATTGAAGAGGGATGGGGTTGGGGTGGGAGTGAAAGGATAGAAAACAAGATATTCTAAGCATAACAAAATAAAAATGTCAACTGTATACTGTGCAAATGTAGATGTGCAAAAACCGTTCTATAAACAAGACTGTACATAGTGCAGAGTCAAGAAATGCATTTAGATATATTGCAACAACCCATATTTACAAGTGTCCAGTTTTGTTTGGTTTTTTTTTTCACATGTGATCATTGGGAATTGTGAAGCCTGACAGCAGTCGGTAGGAACGAGCGGCGGTACCTCTCCTTCTTGCAGCGCGGGTGTAATAGTCTCTGGCTAAAGGAGCTACCCAGAGCTGTCAGGATGGGCAGGAGGGGGTGGGAGGGGCTGTCCGTCATAGCTTTTAGTTTAGCTAGCATCCGTCTGTTGCCCACCTCCTCTAGAGAGTCCAGCGAGCAGCCCACGACAGAACTGGCCCGCTTGACAAAGCCCTCCAGTCTTTTTCTGTCCCGGGTGGTGATGCTGCCTGACCAGCAGACAATGCCATAGTGGATGGCTGATGCCACCACAGAGTCATAGAAAGTCTTTAGGAGTGACCCCTGAACTCCAAAAGACCTCAGTTTCCTGAGGAGGAAGAGGCGACTCTGGAGAAATCGAAGAATGTGATCCTCACCGTGCTCCCAGCATTCTCCAGGTGCAGCAACGCCGTATGGAGGAGGTAGATGATGGCATCCTCCACACCGATGCTGGGCTGGTAGGCAAACTGTAGCGGGTCCAGCGATGAGCTTGCCAGCGGTCGCAGGTGGGCGAGGACGAGTCTCTCCAGCGTCTTCATCAGGTGAGACGTCAGCGCCACCGGTCTGTAGCTGTTGAGCTCTTTGGGGTTGGCAATCTTGGGCACTGGGACCAGGCATGACGTTTTCCACAGCTGTGGAACTCTGCCCAGCTTCAGGCTCAGGTTGAACAAGTGCTGGACAATGACACACAGCTGGTCGGAGCAGGTCTTGAGGAGTCGGGAACTGATATCATCCGGACCTGCTGCCTTCCTCACCTGCATCCTCCTCAGTTGGTTCCTCACCTGCGCAGTTGTAACAGACAGGCAGGAACCAGGAGGCAGAGTGGCGGCTGAGGGTGTGGCAACAGTTGGGAGGGCAGATGTTGGTTGTGGAAAGCTGGTCGTGAGAGGGGGCAGGAAGGGTAAGGCCACAGTGAGAGTTGGTGCAGGTGCAGCTACAGGTGAAGTTGACGGTGGGCCGGGGGCGGCTGGCGTCTTGTCAAACCGATTGAAAAAGCGGTTGAGTTCATCTGCCCAGTCCTTGTCTTTTTCGTTCAATGTCACTGGGCTTTTGTGGCCTGAGATGTTTTTCAGGCCCTTCCAGACACCAGCGACATTGCTGGCTTGCAGCTGCTCCTCCATTTTCATCCTGTAGGCCTTCTTCCCCTCTCTGATCTTCCTCCTCAGTTGGATCTGCACGGCCTTCAGTTCCTCTCTGTTGCCCGACACAAAAGCCCTTTTCTTCTCCTTCAGGAGGACTTTTATGTCGGGATTAATCCATGGTTTGTTGTTGGCAAAACACCGCACAGTCCTGGTGGGTACGGTGTTTTGTTCACAAAAGTTAATGTAGTCTGTGATGGTGTTGGTGAGTGAGTCAATGTCCTCCCCATGAATCTCAGTAAAGAGCTCCCACCTGGTTGAATCAAAACAGTCCCGCAGAGCTTCTTCAGCTTCTGTGGACCATCTTTTGATCGTGCGGGTCACAGCTGGTTGCCTCTGGACAAGGGGTTTGTACACAGGCTGGAGATAAACCATATTGTGGTCTGCTCTTCCGAGAGGGGGGAGGGGGGAGGGTTTGTATGCATCCTTGGCGTTTGAATAAAATAGGTCCAATATGTTATTGTCTCTGGTGGCACAAGTTACATACTGTGTGAATGTTGGGAGGGAGAATTTCAGGGAAATGTGATTGAAGTCCCCTGAGATGATAAACAATGCGTTGGGGGACTGGGTTTGCAGCTTGTTTACAACAGATATGAGGGCATCGGAGGCAGCGCCGCCATTTGCCGTAGGGGGAATGTACGTCGTCACGGCGATGACGTGTGAGAATTCCCGTGGCAGGTAATGCGGCCGGAGGCTAACGGCTAGCAGCTCGATGTCCCGAGTGCAAAGTTTTTCCTTCACCGTGATGTGCCCAGGGTTGCACCATTTGTCATTCACAAATACAGCAATCCCCCCTCCTTTCTGCTCACCGCTGCCTTCATTTCTGTCCGCTCGTACGAGTTGGAAGCCCTCCAACTCTGCGTGGGCGTCCGGAGTGATTGCCGAAAGCCATGTCTCCGTGACGAGTAGCAAGCTGGCTTCCCGGTACTCCCTCTGGTGCCGCGTTAGCGCCGCCAGCTCGTCCATTTTATTCGGGAGCGATCTCACATTCCCCATGATGACGGACGGGAGAACGTGTCGGTATTTCCTCGTTCTTTTGCGGCGATCTTTCCCGGCCCGACATCCTCGTTTCCTCCTCTTCAGTTCATCGGGGATGTCTGGTGCGGCGGCCGCTAGTCCGCTGTTAGCCCGCCACGCTAGTAGCTGGTCTCGACTGTAAACAATGGGATTCCGCGTGTGCGTGGATTCCCCGTTCACAGGAGCGATGAAAAAGTAAAAAATAACGGCGATGAGCAAAAGAAAAGATGCCCATCTCCTCTCCGTAGGTTTATGGAACAAGATTAGGCAAAGCAAAAACGGAAAAGTAAAAAAGTGAAAAAGTAGACAAGAAAGGGAAAGAGCTGCTGTGGAGGCAGCCACACAGGGGGGCGCCATCTTGTTCACAAATGAAACTCAATTTGCCGGTCCAGAGGCGAAGTTACTGGTAGCTAGCCTGCACACGGCTCATAAGCTTCCACACTTGCTATCTGCAATCTACTTCTCGCAGAAGTATGTTGATGCTAACGTTAACATGGGGCTTGTTAAAATGTCACTGACATTCGACTGTTTCATCGTTGGTATTGTTTCATTGCAAATTAGAATCAGAACATTTTCTCTCCTCTAATGCTCCGGTGCATCCACGCTGATGAGCACTAGTTGGGCGTGAAGTGCACTACGTCTGTGTAAGCTCTCAGTCGTACAGCAGTGGTCCATCGATGAGAAGGTTTCTTCAGCCGTCATCTGTACAATTTTGAAGGTTTCGGACGTTTCGCCTCCTAACCAAGAGGCTTCGTCAGCGAACTAAAGTCTGACTGGTCGTATCGGCCCTTTTTATATATCCCTAATATCCAGGCATGGCGGCGCCGGACACAGCTATGATAGGTCCCTACTCTCAGGTTGGAGGGAGCAGAGGACCCCTCCCTGCGGCCCCACTGATTGTTCCTACATTCCTGACTAACGACTGGCCTACTTCCCCCACTCCCACCGGTATCACCTCATTAGCATTACAAATGTTGCCTAACCTGTTTTGCCTAAGCCGGCTATTGTATGAACGATCCAAATTGAACCTCACCCCACCAGACCGGTTTAAAGAATGATTTTTTTGTTTTATAAGAATCGCTTCTTTTACCCCCCTTTCAAACCATCTATGTTCTTTCGCTAAGATTTTAACCTCATTGTCGTCAAATGAGTGGTTGCTAGCTTTTAGGTGCAAATGTACTGCCGATTGAGGCCCACTTGTATTATCCCTGCGATGTTGATAAAGTCTTTTTTTGAGAATTTGTTGAGTCTCCCCAATGTAATGCTCTTTACAATTTTCATTATTACAATGTATGGAATAAACTACATTACTTTGTTTTTCATTTAGTAGCCTATCTTTCGGATGCACTAATTTTTCCTTAACGTGTTTATCGGTTTGAAATAAGTTGGAATTTTATGTTGCGCTTCCTTACAAAGGACTCTTTGTAATTTTTCAGAAACTCCTGCAATGTAAGGTACTGCTACTCCTCTCCTTTTTGTATCTCGAGAATTATTGGTTTCATTCCCTATTCTTTCTTTCTGGCATTTTTTAAATTACCACTGAGGGTACCCACAGTTAGTGAGTGCTCTCCTGATATGTTTTGACTCCTTTTCTCTACCTTCAATGCTAGTTGGTATTAGTTTAGCCCTATGCTGGAGGGTTCAGATAACTCCTAGTTTGTGTTGTAAAGGATGGTTAGAGTCAAAAAGTAAGTATTGGTCAGTGTGCGTAGCCTTCCTAAAGACTTCTGTTTTTAGCGCCCTGTCCTTTTTTATAATTACTTTACAATCCAAGAAGGCGAGTTGGTTCTCTTTAATGTCCTCACGAGTAAATTTAATGTTGATGTCTACAGAGTTGAGGTGATCTGTGAAGGATTGAATTTCTTGTTTTATTCTGCTCCCCCCACCTGAGAGTAGGGACCTATCATAGCTGTGTCCGGCGCCGCCATGCCTGGATATTAGGGATATATAAATAGGGCCGATACGACCAGTCAGACTTTAGTTTGCTGACGAAGCCTCTTGGATAGGAGGCGAAACGTCCGAAACCTTCAAAATTGTACAGATGACGGCTGAAGAAACCTTCTCATCGTGAAGTGCACTAGTTGGGCGTTTACCTGTTTCAACATGACAGCCACTATCATCCAATCAAAATGGCGCTTTCGGCCATTCTAGGTCAGTGTCATCCAATCAAAATTGCGCTTTCCGGCAACTGCAGCCCCAATGGGAAATGAACGGCGAAAAAAACGACAATATGTATTTAGTTTTATCGGCGAGCCATATGCAATCATCAAAAGAGCCATATATGGCTCGCGAGCCATAGGTTCCCGACCCCTGTGATAGATGATTACACGACTCTTAGTAACTTCTGCAAACAATGCCTTAACCCGTACTAAATTTAGCTTCTCCACATCAGAGAGTGCACAATCTGATGTGTGAAGATGAAAACAGTTATCCATGCTACCTTTGGCAATTCTGATCACTGCTAGTGTTCATCTCGCTAGTTTAACATAATGGTCGATCGAAACTTGTCTGCAATACAAAAAAAGTTGAAGAAAAATCTTCACTTCTTCTTTTCCTCTTGACTTTTCCCTTCAGGGGTCGCCACAGCGAATCATTGTCCTCCATCTATCCCGGTTCTGTGCATTATCTTCTCTCACACCAGCTACCTTCATGTCGTCTTTGACAACATCCATAAACCTCCTCTTCGGTCTTCCTCTCCTGCCTGGCAGTTCAAGGCTCAGCATCCTTCTCCCGATATAGTCACTCTTTCTCCTCTGGACATGTCCAAACCATCTCAGTCTGGCCTCTCTGACTTTCTCTGCAAATCCTCTAATATGAGTTGTCCCTCTAATGTACTCATTCCTGATCCTATCCAACCTGCTCACTCCCAAAGAAAACCTCAACATCTTCAGCTCTGCTACCTCCAGCTCTGCTTCCTGTCTTTTTGTCAGTGGCACTATCTCCAGTCCAAACATCATGGCTGGTCTCACCACTGTTTTATAGACTTTTCCTTCCATCCTAGCTGAAACCCTCCTATCACACATCACACCTGACATTTTTCTCCACCCGCTCCAGCCTGCCTGGACACGGTTCTTCACCTCTTTTCCACACTCTCCATTGCTCTGGACAGTTGACCCCAAGTACTTAAAATCCTCCACCTTCTTTCTCTCTTCCCCCTGTAGCATCACTCTTGCACTTGGATCCCTCTCATTCACACACATATATTCCGTCTTGCTGCGACTGATCTTCATTCCTCTCCTTTCCAGGGCATATCTCCACATCTCTAGTTTCTCCGCTACCTGTTCCCCGTTCTTGCTACAGATAACAATGTCATCTGCAAACATCATGGTCCAAGGAGATTCTTGTCTAACATCGTCTGTGAGCCTGTCCATCACCATAGCAAATAAGAAGGGGCTTAGAGCTGACCCCTGGTGGAGTCCCACCTCCACCTTGAATTCCTCCGTCACACCGACAGCACACCTCACCACTGTCTTACAGTCATGATACATGCATCGCTCTGACATACTTTCCTTTCACTCCAGACTTCCTCATGCAATATCACAGCTCTTCTCTGGGCACCATGTCGTACGCTTTCTCCAGATCTACAAAGACACAGTGAAATTCCTTCTGGCCTTCTCTGTACTTCTCCATCAGCATTCTTAAAGCACACACTGCATCTGTCGTACTCTTTTTTTGACATGAAGCCATACTGCTGCTCACAAATGTTCACTTCTGCTCTTAGTCTTGCTTCAACTACTCTTTCCCAGAGTTTCATTGTATGGCTCAACAACTTTATTCCTCTGTAGTTAGTACAACACTGCATATCTCCTTTGTTCTTAAAAATGGGCATGAGTACACTTTGTCTCCATCCTTCAGGCATCTGTTCACCATCTAAGATCTTGTTGAATAACCCAGTCAGGAACACCACCGCCACCTCTCCAAGACACTTCCATACGTCAATTGGTAAATCATCAGGCCCGAGTGCCTTTCCCCCTTCATCCTCTTCAGCACCCTCCTCACTTCATCCTTGCTAATGCTTGTTATGTCTTGGTCCACAACAGTCACGTCTCATAGTCTTTGTTCCTTCTCATTTTCCTCATTCATTAATTCTTCTAAGTACTCTTTCCATCTTGCCATCACACGACTGGCACCTGTTAATACATTGCCATCTCTATCCTTAATCACCCGAACCTGCTGCAGGTCCTTACCGTCTTTGTTTCTCTGTCTCGCCAGCCTGTAAACATCAGTCTCACCTTCCTTGCTGTCTAGCCGAGCATACAAGTCATCATAGGCCTCTTGTTTGGCCTTTGGATTCGATATGCCTTTATTAGTCTCACAGTGGAGAAATTTACATTTCACAGCAGCAAAGTGATTTTTTTTTGCAACCTTTACTTTAACCGTGCGCTGCATCTCCTTGTACTGCTGTCTACTCTCGTCCGTCCTCTCAGTGTCCCACGTCTTCTTTGCTAACCTCTTTCTCTGTATACACTCCTGCACCTCCCCATTCCACCACCAAGTCTCCTTATCTACCTTTCTTCCACTCGATACATCAAGTACTTTCCGACCTGTGTGTTTCCGACCTTATGTATGCCCAGCCTGCCCCTTCCCACTGCCACACTCACCGAACTCTGAGTACACGCTACATGCTGTACGATAATCCTGAACTCTATTTTTTTGTTATTTCTCATTAGACAAGACCTCACTTCAACCCTTTCTAGTTGTTTGTTTTTGCAATTACGACATTACGTCACTTTATGTACGTCACTTCCTCACTTTACATATGTCACTACCTCACTTTACATATGTCACTGCCTCACTTTCCAGACGACACTACCTCACTTTACAT
The DNA here is from genome assembly GCF_051943395.1 of Hippocampus bargibanti. Classification (NCBI taxonomy): domain Eukaryota; kingdom Metazoa; phylum Chordata; class Actinopteri; order Syngnathiformes; family Syngnathidae; genus Hippocampus; species Hippocampus bargibanti. The sequence goes on along the minus strand of NC_142738.1, from coordinate 14,939,556 downwards.
ACAGAAATTACATGTATTGTTTGTTGTCAATTGTATGTCTTTTTTAGCCACGTTATAAGTGCCTTGCATGTCTTGCACGCTGGGTCCGAGAGGACATTAATTTCATCTGTGCTGTATGTCATGCATATTAGCATATTTGACAATAAAGCTGACTTTGACTTTGACTTTGACTTTGACTTATGTATGCTGTAGTTTTCCAGTCATCTGGAAGGACCTCTTGCCCACCCAGTGCTTGTCTTACCTGATTCCTAAATGTCATGCAACACTCTTCCTTTTTCAACTTCCACCATTTTGTCCTTACTTCAGCCTTTAGGTTCTTCATCTTCCTCACTGCCAGCGTCATCCTACACACCACCAACCTATGCTGTCTGGCTACACTCTCACCAACCACGACTTTGCAGTCACTGATTTCCTTTAGATGACGCTGTTGACACAAAATGTAGTCTACCTGTGTACTTCTGCCTCCACTCTTATAGGTCACCCTATGTTCCTGTCTCTTCTGAAAGAAAGTATCCACAACAGCCATTTCCATTTTCTTAGCCAAAACTTAGTCCAAACCTGCTCATCATCTTTGTTTCCTGCGCCGACATGTCCATAGAAGTCTCCACCAATTCCAACCCTCTCACTTCTCGGGATGTTCTGTATGACTTCATCAAAGTCCAAACAAAATGTCTCCTTCTCTGCCAGCTCACATCCTACTTGTGGGGCATACCCACAAACAACTTTGAACATCACACCTTCAATTTCTAGCTTCAGACTCATCATTCTATCTGATACTCTTTTTACTTCTAAGACATTCTTAACAAACTCCTCTTTTAAGATAACCCCAACTCCATTGGTCTTTCTGTCTTCACCATGATAGAACAACTTAAACCCTGACCCTAAGCTTCTAGCCTTGCTCCCTTTCCACCTGGTCTCCTGGACACACACAGTATGTCTACCTTCCTTCTCTGCATCACGTCAACCAGCTCTCTACCTTTACCTGTCATTGTTGCTACATTCAAAGTTCCTACTCTTAGTTCTATACTCTTGGTGTTCCATTTCTCTCTTTTCCCCTGGGCACACTTCCCTCCTCTCCTTCTTCGACCAACAGTAATCGATTTTCCACTGGCACCCTCAAGGTCAACAGTACCAATGGCGGCCGTTGTTAACCCGGGCCTCGACCGATCCGGTATGGGATTCAGAGGTTTGAATCACATATTTGTTTTGGCAAAAAAAAATTACATCGGATGCCCTTCCTGACACAACCCTCTGTATTTATCCAGGCTTGGGACCGGCACAAGAAGACACTGGCTTGTGCCCCCTTGTGGCTACATTGAAGAAAAATATTCACTATGCTGAATAATTGTCAGTGTCATCAAATCAACTGTGCCTTTTGGTGTTCAACTCCTAATTTATAAATTTTAGGATGTATCTGCACATTTTTTTTCTTTTTATTTCGGCTGATGCAATCCAATGAGTTGATAGTCAATATACTAATACTTGGGTCTATTTCATCATCTGAGTTGATTTAATATTGCTGCCTGAGTGAATGTCATTGACAGTAATTGCAGCCCTGTCAGTAAAATTGCATATCATGACATATTAGAATGTCCTTTCGGAGCACTCTCACATCTGTGTGAAACTTGAGCACTAACTGAATTTTTTTTCCTCATGCTTGTTTACAGGAAGATGAAATTGCATACTACAATTCCAAGGACAATGTAAGTGTTGCTTGTCCTTTAACCAAAACTGTAAGTGGACCAAAGTATTGGGGACACTCTTGGGAAGACCTTCAACAAAACGTTGGATTATGTCTATGGGAATTTGTACTTTATTCAAATTACTGAAGAAAATGTGATTCATTATGTCTGTAAATTGATGCTAGGAAGATCAGATGATAAAATATATAGGCTTTATATCATAGATAAAAAAAACAATCATTTTCAGTCACATATTATAATAAGTCCAAGATGGCGCCCGAGTCGGCAGCCGTCAGCAAGTGCTCTCATGAGCCTTGCTTTTTTTGGTTGTTTTTGTCTTGTTTTGTGTTTTCTTTTGTCACTTTGTGTTGTTGTGCATCGTGTGGAACGGATACAGATTGTTTTTCAGTATTTTTGACCAAGACATTCATCAAGGAGGAGGCTGTGCTGAGCGGTTGCGCCTTTTCGGCAGCATGAATATGCCAGTACTGTTTTTGAATGGGAGGAATGTCGGAGCCATTCAACTGCCATCGCTGGACACCAAAGCAGCATCTTCACAGCCCCGCTTTGTTCAGTGGAAGGTCAGTGCTGTTGGCAGTCTGCGGCTGGATGGATGCATGGCTTGAGGAACCCGCGATAAGAAGAAAGGAGCGTCAGCGCAGAGCGCCGATGCATATGTGGAACTGTTGCGGCTTGGAATTGAAGCAGATTTATGTGGAACAGGAGATGTGAGACAATCTCTTTTCGTCAATGGATGCTACAGCTGCGTGTTTGCTTTCAACATTTAGCTTGTAGTCGACGTGCACATTCCACCATGATGTCCCTGATCCACTGGTGGAAAGACGCTTTGATCCTCTCCTCTTTCACCTAGAACTGCTTCATCTCATCACAAAGAGGGCACAGCAAGTCCTGAAGAATGAATGTCTCTCTGTGTCTTTGTTTTGTCATATTGTCTCTATGCTGTCATATTATTTGTTATTTAGGTTTTTTTTTGTTATTTTGACTTCAAGACGGCGTCGCGAGAGTGGCTGCCTTTCCAGCAGCTCATGTATTTTGTTTTTCTACTTTCATTCCTTTCATCACTTTGCGGCTGTGAAATGTAAATTTCTCCACTGTGAGACTAATAAAGGCATATCCATTCCAATCCAATCCAATCCAATATTGTCTATATCATAATCACATTTCCAAAATTACAAATCCTCCAAATCATATTCAATTACAGTGATACCTCAGTTTACGAATTTAATTGGTTCTCAGAAAGTGTAAGGCAAAAAGTGTCTTGCAACCATTAATTTCCCATAGGAAACCATTAAAAATGAGAATAATCCGTTTCGAGGTCCCTATAAAACATAATTTTACACTAAATAAGCCTTTAAACTACACAAGATATACCTTATTTTATGTATAATAAATGTGATATTGTATTGTAATTAAAGAAATAAACAGTATAATAAAGTCATTTTATTTATCTTTGTGATGGTCGTTGATGCAGCTGCCTCTTGATATCCGAGTGAAGTTGCTGTGCTTTCTCGGCGATAATACCCTCACACACTGTCCCCTGCTTGCTGCTTTTCGTTAATCCAAATCAACAGATGTTTTTCAACCTCTTCTATTGCCTGAGACCGTTGCTTAGACCAGTGATTTTCAACCACTCTGCCGCGGCACACTAGTGTGCCATGAGAGATCGTCAGGTGTGCCGTGAGAAACTATCCAATGCCCCTTTTTCAAATTAACAATTTTACAAATATTTATTAATCATTTTTTGCCAATATTATGTCATTGTCCTATGTCCGTGCTGAAAAGACTGGGAGGGTGATTTAATATTTGCCCGTGTGGCAACACGTCACTGATTGCCTCTTTCTTGTGAGATGGTTCGTGGTGTGCGGCAAAAAAATTCCAATGTAAAACAACGTGCCGTGGTTCAAAAAATGTTGAAAAACACTGGCTTAGACAACACAGAAACACCCTTAGCCACAAGTAGCAATGTTCGACTTAGCATACTGGTACTGGGACGCTAAGTCACACAAACGCACACCTCGTTCGTGTTTCTCGATGATCTCCTTCTGCTCGACCGTCATTTTGTTTTGTGTCTTCTTCGGCTGAACACTAGCCTGTGGTGGGGTCTTTTTCGGTCCCATAATAGCTAATGTATCCTTGAGAAACAAACCACGTATGCCACGTATGCACTCAGAGAAAGGGTGCGTGGAAAAGTAGTCCGGCAGCCACGGTGGCGCTGTTCAGGCATGTGGTTTGGTGTTCTTGGGCCAAAAACTAGTCCGGCAGCCATTGTGGCGCTCTATGTGTTTCCCCAAAAGTAGTTTGTATGACAAGATTATATTCTCGCAAATTTAATGCTTGTAAAACGAAAAGTTCGTGAGCTAAAGAGTTCGTAAGCCACTGTATCACTGTACTAATTTAAAACAAAATATTTTATTTTGTTGCACTTGTGCCAGCACCCCAACAAGACCAACATCTCTCTTTATGAAAACATACAACTGCTACATCATTCTTCTTTCACAGAACTGTTGTGAGAACAGTCAAAAGAGCGCTGAAAAAAGGAAGAAATACTATGACCGTGGTGTTAAAGACATTGCACTCCAGCCAGGGGATCGTGTACTTGTCAGGAACCTATCTGAGAGGGGTGGACCTGGCAAGCTCCGGGCTTACTGGGAGGAAAAAGTCCACAGGGTCACTGAAAGAGTGGGAGATGGACCAGTGTACAAGGTTCAGGCAGAAAACGGAGACAAAACTGCCCGTGTGTTGCACCGTAATCTCCTAATGTCTGTCAATGATTTGCCAGTTGAACAGCCAAATAAACAGAAAAAACAGCTAGACAGACAGGCAAAGAAGCAGAAAAAACAGCTAGACAGACAGGCTTTTTGCAGGGAAGCAGTTGGGCAGGAGTCTGGATATTCAGATGAAGAGGAGGGATGTTCATACAATCTCCGACGGTTACCTGTGTATACAAGGAGGACAGGCAGTCATCAGGTGTCTCAACCTGAACCGCACAATTTAAGAGCTGTGGCATCAGAATTCCACCCCCAGGCACAAACTTCGGAACCAGAGGATGGGCAGCAGCTAGAGGAAGCGTTTCCATTGGTCGTACCAGCATCATTACCAAAACCAACACCAGCTGACAGCCTGCCTGCTGAGGGAAGCCCGGAACAACTTGTAATGGATGATAATGAGGGTGATGCAGGAGCGCCGGCGGAGTTGGTGGAATCGGACACCGCGTCACAAAGTGGAATGGAATCGCTGCCACGAAGGTCTACTCGTACTCGAAGACCCACAGAGATATTCACATATGAACACTTGGGTCATCCATCATACCAGGCTTGGAGACCTGGGGCAAATGTGTTGTATACTTGCATGCCTTACCCCACGACTCATTATCTAGTGCGACCTGAACACTATTGCTTCTCTACCCCGACGGTATGGACTTGAATGTAGTTGCAGTAGAATGTGATTGACACCACCCTACAGAGACCAGACAGATGACTGTGTTTCTACTGGTACTTGACTACTTGTTGGTATAGTCAAGATGTCGGGGGACATCTTTTAAAACAGGGGAGAGTGTAAGGGGTTAGGAACGACCTCTGTTATTGTATGTTAGTCGATTAGACTACCAAGTCAGGAGAGGGCGCTACGCGCCTGTGAATGGAACAGAGGAAGGCGATGTAGGCTCAGCTCACGCATGCGCAGTTGTCATAAATGCCGTTGTGTGAAGCTGATTAACACGGTTGTCTCGTGTCATCTTTCCTCGTCGTTCACAGGTATTCAAAATAATAAGTGTTAGACATTCTCAAGATGTTAAAGTAATTGGGGACTTATTGGGCGATGCTAGATATGAAACCTTGTTTTGTGGCTTTGATGAATATTTTGTGGCTTTGATGAATTTGGATTTTTGGATGTCAATTGTAGTTCCCAGTACAACACACACGAGCAGGCAGACGTGCATAAGCATGTGCGAATGTGGAGGATATATACAATGTATAGATGTTGAATGTATAGATCTACACATGAATGTATTCTGATATTGAAATTGCTGAATTGATGTTTTGATGAGTAAGTTGTCATAAATGCCGTTGTGTGAAGCTGATTAACACGGTTGTCTCGTGTCGTCTTTCCTCGTCGTTCACAGTGCTACCTGCCTGTGACGCGTTTGAACCGACTCAGGTATCCCCTAGGCCTGAGGCCGGTTACACATGCTTGAATCTGCAATGTGCACATTGCAGATTGAAAGATACATTCAATCAGGAAAACGAAAAATAAATAACTCCCACAGTGATTTGAATGAATTAAAGTGTGCCCCAACACTTTTGTCACCCAAGTCAGTCGGATATGCACCAGTCAAGACATTGACCTCCCTTTCACATTTACGTCCTCCATCTCACTCCCTTGATCTTCGCGCTTTTTCACTCTCATGTTGTAGCTCATCTTGCTTTCATGTGTTGTCGCCTCCTTCAAGGCTTTCTTCTTTTCTCCCTCTCCTTTTGTTGGCTCTATTTCATCGCTCCTCCCGCCCCCGCTCCCTTTCTATTTTACAGGTGAAGAGGTTCCTGCTATGGTTCTCTAATTGACAGATGAGATTGATGAGAAAGCTGTATTGTTGCTTTATTAGGAAGCAAGTGTTCACCCGCACTCCTCTTGCTTCCACCCTCTGTCCTCCTGCTCCGCTGTCCTCCACATCTCAATACACGTTTCTTCGCATATTGTCATGCCTGTCCTACTCCCATTGATGCAACACCATACCCCTCTCCCATCTCAAGCAAGGTGATGAACATATAAAGCATGCAATGTCAAAACATTCACATTCAAGTGATCATCCCATTATCTCTGATGTTTCTCTTCAACAGCTGGATTCAAACGAAACTGAGGGACGTAAATCCAGACTACGGCCCGACTTTAAGGAGGATCCGTCGTTTAGACGCCTCACTGATCACAGCCACACAGCTGTGCACATCCCCACCGACATCTATGATGGCTGTGAGTGCACACACACACACACACCCACAAACACAAACACAAACACACACACACACACACACACACACACACACACACACACACACACACACACACACACACACACAGTAACCATGGATACAGCTGACACACACAAAAGCTGCATTTAAAGATGTTGCAGTTTGTGCTTTTGCCATGTTTGCCTTTAGGTTTAATAGAGGAAAATGAGCCAAAGCAGAAAATGATGATGCTCAGTTTTACACAGTTGGTATTAATACTGTATGATATATATATATATATATATATATATATATATATATATATATATATATATATATATATATATATATATATATATATATATATATATATATATATATATATATATATATATATATATATTCAAGGGAGTCCGAAAAAATATCGATATAACCGGGACTATCGATATATCCGACCCTGTTTGCATGTAATTTTCTCCGTGTGTGCATAGAAATAGTATCGATATAACCGAGACTATCGATATATCCGATATCGATATAACGAGACTTTACTGTATATATATATATATATATATATATATATATATATATATATATATATATATATATATATATATATATATATATATATATATATATATAAAAAAATCCTCGTCTCACCCACCTTGGGTGGTGTCTGTCCCCCATTTCAGCTCGGGTCCTCTACCAGAGGCCAGGAAGCTTGAGGGTTCTGCGCAGTATCTGATTTCCCTATTTCTGAAGTTTCCATCACTCGGGACCGCTACATCCACGACAACGGCTTTCCTTTCCCCTTTATCTATGACCACGATATCTGGTTGGTTGGCCATTACCATCTTGTCAGTCTGTATCTGGAAGTCCCACAGGATCTTTGCTCGGCCATTCTCCACCACCTTGGGAGGTGTTTCCCATTTTGACCTTGGGGTTTCCAGTCCATACTGCACACAGATGTTTCGGTAGACTATGCCAGCCACCTGGTTATGGCGCTTCATGTAGGCTTTCCCTGCCAGCATCTTACACCCTGCAGTTATGTGTTGGATTGTCTCAGGTGCCTCTTTGCACAACCTACACCTTGGGTCTCTTCTGGTGTGGTATATCCCTGCCTCTATGGCTCTGGTGTTCAGGGCCTGCTCTTGGGCAGCCAGGATGAGTGCCTCTGTGCTGTCCTTTAGGCCAGCCCTCTCTAGCCACTGATAGGTTTTCTTGAGATCAGCCACTTCTGCTATGGTTCGGTGGTACATCCCGTGTAGGGGCTTTTCTTCCCATGATTGTCCCTCATCCAGCACCTCATCCTCTGTTCCCCATTGACTGAGACATTCTCTCTCTCTCTCTCTTTCTCTCTCTCTCTATATATATATATATATATATATATATATATATATATATTCTTTTGCTTTCGGCTTTTCCCTTCAAGGGGTCGCCACACCCCAACAGGACGCATCTAACGACAGTACGACAGTTAACGACGACGACAGTACAGTGCATCTGCGGTAAAACCTGCAAGAATCAGAAGGGTTTGAAAATCCATCAAGGCATGATGAAATGTTTGTCCGCGGCAGTGATGACACAACGCACAGAAGTTACTTCTGGTCAGACGGAGGAGGAGCCAGGCCCGGAGGCAACCCACAGTGCCCCAAGCCCCCAAGAGACTGCATCACCTCCCAACAACCTACAAAGCCTTCAAAGCCAGAAAGCTTCAACAGTACCACCTGGCGGAGCGCCTTTGGCCCAACCAAGGATCCAGTGGCCTCAATCCTCGAAGAGAACTGATTGGAAGCAGTTTGATGAGGATGTGGACAAGGTTCTGGAAGCGACATCCAAGGGGGATGTGGACCAGCGGCTGAGAACTATGACCACCCTCATAGTGAACATCGCGGCTGAGCGATTTGGAACTGAGGCACCAAAGCCCACGCCAACGGCCTATGCTCCATGCCGCAGAGCAAGGAAAATCCAGAGCCTGACGGAAGAGTTGAAGCTGTTGAAGAGGCAGTATAAGATCACATGGGAAGTTGAGAGAGCTGGCCTAGCGGACCTGAGAGCAATCCTCAGGAAACAACTCTTGACCTCGAGGAGGGCAGAGTTCCACAGAAGAAGGCGGAAAGAGAGAGCCAGAAAGAGAACAGCTTTTCTGGCCAATCCCTTCAAGTTGACCAGGCAGCTTCTTGGTCAGAAGAGGGCTGGTCACCTTACCTGCTCTAAGGAGGCCATCAACAACCACCTCAAGGCCACGTACAGTGACCCTAGCAGAGAACAACCGCTAGGTCCATGCGATGCACTGACAACACCACCAGAGCCTACATCAGACTTCAACCTCAAGGAGCCTTGCCTAAGTGAAGTGGTGGAAGTGGCGCGGAGAGCAAGGTCGAGCTCAGCACCAGGCCCAAGCGGAGTACCGTACAAGGTATATAAAAACTGCCCAAAGCTCTTACATCGGCTTTGGAGGGCCCTGAAGGTGATCTGGAGGAGAGGAAAGATCCCCCAAACATGGAGGTATGCGGAGGGAGTATACATACCCAAAGACGAGAGGTCTGAGAACATCGACCAGTTTCGTGTCATCTCCCTGCTGAGTGTGGAGAGCAAGACCTTCTTCGGCATTGTAGCCAGAAGACTCTCCAGCTTCCTCTTGAGCAACAAGTACATCGACACGTCAGTGCAGAAGGGAGGAGTACCGGGCGTTCCTGGTTGCCTGGAGCACACAGGCGTGGTAACCTAGCTCATCAGAGAGGCAAGAGAAAGTCGAGGTGACCTGGCAGTATTATGGCTGGACCTCACCAATGCCTATGGCTCCATACCCCACAAACTGGTGGAGGTTGCACTGGTGAAGTATCATGTACCACAGAAGGTGAAAGACCTCATCCTGGATTATTACAGCAAGTTCAGCTTGAGAGTCTCAAATAGCCAGCTGACATCTGACTGTCACCAGCTGGAAGTAGGCATAATCACTGGGTGCACCATCTCAGTCATCATATTCGCACTGGCTATGGGCATGCTGGTCAAGGCAGCTGAACCAGAATGCAGGGTCCCTCTTAGCAAGTCTGGAGTAAGGCAACCTCCCATCAGAGCCTTTATGGACGACCTCACAGTGACAACAACAGCTGTACCAGGAGCCAGGTGGATCCTCCAAGGGTTGGAGCGTATCATGGCGTGGGCACGCATGAGCTTCAAACGCACAAAGTCCAGGTCCTTGGTTCTAAAGAGGGGGAAAGTCACAGACAAGTTCTGTTTCAGGCTGGGACAACACCAGATCCCCTCAGTGTCTGAGAAGCCAGTGAAGAACCTTGGCAAGGTCTTCAACTGCAGCCTGAATGACAGCGAGTCCATCAAAGCAACCAGCGCTGAACTGGAAGGCTGGTTAAAAACAGTGGACGAGTCTGGGCGGAAGATTCAAGGCCTGGGTCTACCAGCATGCGATCCTCCCAAGAATCCTCTGGCTGCTGCTAATCTACGAGGTCCCCATGACCGTGGTGGAAGGTTTTGAGCAAAGAGTGAGCAGCTATCTGCGCAGATGGCTGGGACTGCCCCGCAGCCTAAGTAGCATTGGGCTGTACGGAAAAAAACAAAAAGCTCAGGCTCCCCTTCAGCTCAGTCAGGGAGGAATTCATCGTAGCACGGGCACGGGAACATCTGCAGTACTCTGGATCCAGAGATGCCAAAGTGTCCGGGGCAGGGATCGTTGTGAGGACTGGGAAGAAATGGAGGGCAGCCGAGGCAGTTGAGCGTGCTGCAGAAACTCGACTGAGGCACAGGACCATTGTTGGAGCAGTGGCGCAAGGTAGAGCTGGACTGGGGAGCCGAACAGCGACCCGCTATGACTCTGCCAGCACGAGGGAGAGGCAGAGGCTGGTGCAGGAGGAGGTCCGAGCTGCAGTTGAGGAAGAATGAACCAGCAGAGCAGTGGCCATGCGGCAGCAGGGTGCCTGGATGAAGTGGGAGCAGGCGATGGAGCGCCGCGTCACCTGGAAGGACATCTGGTCATGGAACCCACAGAGGATCAAGTTCTTAATTCGGGGGGTGTACGATGTCCTTCCAAGCCCATCTAATCTGTGCACTTGGGGCACCACAGAAACACCAGCATGCCCCCTGTGTTCCAAGGTTGGGACTCTGGAACACATCTTGAGCAGCTGCCCCAAGGCCCTGGGTGAGGGTCGGTATCGGTGGAGACACGACCAGGTCCTCAAATCCATCGCTGAGGCAATCAGCAAGGGGATTGCGGCAAACCGTTACACCCGAGCCACTGCGAAGACCATTCACTTTGTCAAAGAAGGACAAAGGTTGAATACATCAAGCAACCGCTCTGCTGGTTTGCTCTCCACGGCCCGAGACTGGGTGATGGGTGAAGTTTCCAGCACACATCACCCAGACCAGGTTGAGACCTGACATCATCTTGGTCTCTGAGGCCACGAAGCAACTCTTCTTGCTGTAGCTGACGGTTCCCTGGGAGGAGAGGATGGAGGAGGCTCAGGAAAGGAAGAGGGAGAAGTACCAAGAGCTGGTGGAGGAATGTCGGAGGAACGGGTGGAGGTCGAGGTGTATGCCGGTGGAGGTGGGCAGTCGGGGATTTGCCAGCCACTCCCTGAGCAATGCCTATGGCACACTGGGCATAACTGGTGCAAACCGCAGAAGAGCCATAGGCAACAGCGTGGAGGCACTAGAAAGAGCCACCGAATGGCTCTGGTTGAGGAGGGGAGAGCCGTGGGGGCAGTGGAGCAGTAGCATGCCACTTGGACACAGGCCGGGGCCTTGCAAACCACGGTCGGGTCGCCTGGAGGAGGGTGTCTGTTGAAAGACCCGAAACACCCAGTGATTCTAGGAATCAACACTGATGATGTGTCCAAGTTTGTGCATCAGCAGAGTATTGTTAACTGAAACTATATATATATATATATATATATATATATATATATATATATATATATATATATATATATATATATATATATATATATATATATATATATATATATATATGTTCCCGACACCTGACTTAGATGGATATTACCATATAAAAATGCTATAACAAGGTTATTTGATGTGGAGGTAAGGACAAATTCAGACGATCGTAGTGACCCAGACAAAGATGGATTTAGCCGGAAGGGGCAAACCCTTCTTGCTAAGTCCAGGGACAGCGGTTAGTACAGTGGACACCTTATCATGTTATCGGGGTAGATGTTAGCATTACTGCTGCATGAAAGGGTTACAATTAAATTTGAGATCCAATGTATGAACTGAGGCTCTGGACTAGCGTGACTGCTTAAGAGCGTCTCGTCGCAGCTCTAAACATTTCAAAGAAGAGAGTTTACATTTTCTCTATTGCTAAGCCTCATTCATATCCTGTAGATTGCCTTAATTATTTATTTAAAGGCGAATTGCCTATATTGTTGCCCATACAGTTAAAGGACAACTGACGCCTCCAGACAAGTTGCGTCCATAATTTGTAAAATCACTTCAAATGACTTGTACTGCGCGTATTTTACAAAGATTCCACCGCATATAGCTATATTTTACGTTTTAAGACTCACGCTGAATATTCAGGAAGTCTGTTTTTTTAGTTGGTAACATGCCTACTGTGACGTCACGTCTGGAACGCCCCTGACCTAGAAAGTGCCACACTAAAAAGCTGAAAACTTCGTGTTGATCTGTGTTGATGGCAAGATTAGAAGGAAAGCACATACATAACGCAATGGTGCATCGTTGTGTGTTGCACCAAGACTACTATTTGATACTGGCTGACACATATTCCCAGCAGACAAATCAGCCCTTTTCCTACGGAGCTTGGGTGCCACCTTGTGCATTTTCTGGGACGCTACATTGAAGTCCAGACGGCTTAAAGTGACACGGAAGGACTTATTTAATCGATTGCAAACATTTATGCTTTGCTCTTCAGAACTATTTGAATCTTATTCATAACTGGATGAGTAACAAGAAAGCATCTTCTCCGAATCGGAAGCCATTGTTTTGATTCTCGAGCAAGGCAAGACGCCTTGCCGTGACGTCACGAACAAGGGGGCGGGACCTTCTGACCTTCTGAAACTGAAACTTTCTGAGGTCATTTTGAAGTAGTTTTGGGACATTTTAAGTTATTTTTATTTGTGTTTTTCATTTGACTAAAAATATCAGCCTGTGTGTTTTGGGTATTTTAGATGCTTTAAAACGTTTTTCTGGTGTCAGTTAGGAAACAAAAAAAATGGTATCGGTTGTCCTTTAATGAATGTACAAAGACAGTTGGCATGTTTCCAAACCTTTTCTGCAATGGTTAAAATGCATGAAATTGATTCCATTTTACTCTTGTTGCTTCATTGGATTTTTTAAATCCATAACACATTGCATAATCATGTAATGAGCCAAACAAGCAGTCAAATAGCCGATTTTGGCATGTATTATTATTATTTTTTTTTGCTCGAAAATAACAGCGACTTCAGATTTGAACTGCACTTCATTGGATGAGTTTGTTTGTTGCTAATGACAGATTTCCAACAAGACTGTTTCAAAACGTTATTAGAATAAGATACAGTTAAAAATAATTAAAACCAAAGCCAGGATTAGAATTCATCCATTAAAAGCATTTACAATTCCTTGGTGAGTAAAAGGGACAAACAAGAGCCAGGAGGCAAAAAAAAAGAATTGAGCTGAAGTTGAACAGTTTAATTTGAAGATGCCATCAGGTGTAAATGGAACCATTCATAAATTCTCCATTTTGGAATGGATTAATTCGGATCTCAGGTAAACTGACCTTGTTCACCGACACGTGGTGACGATCAAATGATGTCATGCAGGTGATCCACTTATGTTTCTGACTTGTGAAAGTTTGCCTTTTGTTGTTGTTTTAGCTTTTGTGAAAATATTGACAGTTGTTTTGGGTAACCCTGTTACCATAGCAAACGTAGAACAGATGGAGAGGATAAATAAATAAATAAAAAATAAGAAGAATGAAAAAATAAGCACTTTGTAGTGGAAAGAAATAAAAGAGAGATTGAAATGTTGCTATGAAACATGGGCGCGCTTATTGTGTTGAATTATTGAATGCAATCTGATTGGCTTTTTTTCCCTTGGAGATCGTGAATTGTGAGTCTTGTTATTTTCTTTGGTCATTGTTATGAAATTGTGGAATTAAGCTGACTGTTTTATAGTTGAAACGGGTTCAACCCCACATTTGTATTACCCTTTATTCAGACTCATTTCTCTATAATCATTATAACTATACATGTAGTGTATTTGACCAGCTCCAAAATCTCAGGATAATCAAATTGAAAAAAAAATGCTTTATCTCAACAGCTGAATGGGATAAAATTATGTCTTATCTGCCTTAGTGCAAGGGCATGTCAATGGTGTGTTTAGTTAATGGTACCATCTGAGGTTTTGCAAACCAGAATGTCACGATGAAAAGATCTATTGTGAGGACATTTCATATTTGAGTCATGTCCTCACAGTCGAACAGGACTCAGTTGGGAGTGTCAGCAGCAAACTTGAGAGCTCCGCTGCATTGGTCACGAAACTCACTTTTTCCAGTGTTGGGCCTCAAGTACGTGCAGCAACTATGTGGTGCAGTAATTTACAACATTCATTATCCTGTATTCTGTGAAATGTAATGTGTCAGCATTCACACAAAGGAATGGGACCGTGGAAGGTCCCGGTGTGGGCCCTTCTGGCCCCCAAGGTTACACCGCTGACCTTCTCTTGGGCTCTATCCTTTGGATGAAACAATGGACGCAGATGTACACCACTTTCTCTGAAAGGTCAGGGCTTGTTTGTTATTTTAGGGTTGAACCTGTCGTGACTTTGTCTTCTTTTGCCATTTCATTGACAAATCCCTGGTTATTTTCTGGGCCGTGGGTCATAATACTTCACACTCAAAGATGCAGTGTATTGCTTGCAAGTAATGAATATCAGCTCCTGGCTTATCTTCTGGACTAAGAGATGTTTTGATTTGCTCAATGGGGATTGTCGTGCGGCGAGACAGCAAGCAGGTGGAAAGAGGATAAAAGTTCACTCAGCTAGATGCAGGAAGGGTATTGTGAGTTTTCTTTATTTGAAGTTGATATCAGTTTTCGGCAGACCCCAGGTAACACTGCTCTCCAGGTTGTCCTTTGTCCCGCTTCTTCCTCCCCGAAGTGACTCGCTCAGTCTGGCTTTAAAGGTGCTTCACCTGAGCTTCTGGCCAATCGGGTCCCAGCGGCAATTGGCCATTCCCAGGTGGTTGCAATCACCTTCTCAGAGTTAATTAGTGGTCGCCCAACTCTACTGTTTTGGATGGGGAGAAATGCGTACCTTTCTCCCATCCAAGATCCAGAAAACACAAAATTATTTAACATTTCTCTTAGCATCATGACAGGGACAAAAGTCTGTTTACAGAGCTACATTATGGGGACTTGAGCAGAGTGGTGACCAAAACACAAGGACACTACATACAGTGACATTAAATGAGCAGGTATTTCAAATAATTTAAACCAGATTGTTTTCTTACAGACAGTGTCTTGTAAGTGTTCAAATACCTGACATGTTCCGTGACACTCTGACGAAGGCGGAAGTATACGGCGAAACATGTCAGGTATTTGAACATCTACAATACACCGTCTGTAAGAAAATAATCTGGTTTAAATTAGATATCAAGTAGACATGATGAATTTAGTACAACTAGGTATTTCAAATGATTGAAATTTTAGAGCATGGCTCCATGTGTTTTTTTGTATTTATTATTTTAGGGTGAAGGAGTGGGGATGTATTTATAAACACACACACACAAATACACACGCATACACATTTTTTCTGTATTTGTCTGTGTGTCAGATGTGCGGCACATACATGTGATCAAGTCATGTTAAGTCAGTTCTCAATGCTTCTTGGCTGCCATCGACAATTTACAGGGACAAGAAAACAATAAATAAAGTGTTTAATTAGATATGTTTTCAATATTTTTGATTGAAAATTCATTCTCAACCCCAATTGTGAATTATAAAAATAAAGGAAAAATATACTTATTTGCTTAACAAATACCAGTAAAAGTAACGTACACATTCTTCTTCTTTAAATATAAATGCAAACATAACCAAATTGTGAGCCCAAAAAGCAGGCAAATGGAGGACCAGGATGTACATGTCAAATAGTATTTATAAAGCGAAAAAAATGAATCCGGAACTCATACATGAAAAAAAGCAAAAATCAAAACAACCATGGATTGCTGAAGCTCAGAACTAACTGTGACTTAAAGGACAACTGACGTCTCCGGACAAGTTGTGTCCATAATTTGTAAAATGGCTTCAAATGACTTCTACTGAGCGTATTTTACAAATATTGCACCGCATATAGCTATAGTTTACGTTTTAAGACCCGCACTGAATATTCAGGAAGTCTTTTTTTGAGTTGGTGACGAGTCCGTACGTGACGTCACTAAAGGACCGCCCTTTGACTGTAAAAAAGACGCATTGTAGCGGTCCTTCCGTTACGTCAATGTATTTTGCTGTACTTGTTTGGTCTGGGGACCTCGTGTTGCACCCAAAAGCCGCCAGAAGGCCAGAAAAGGGCGTCCAAGCACCATATAAAGAATTTTTCAGCCTGTGGAAGTGGAGGTGGCCACTGGAGGTCGCCATTTTGTTCCTCTTTTTTTGGGTGAGAGATTTTTCCCCAATGTTGCCTCAAAATGGCACATATAATTCTTTAATCGATTTCAAACATGTATGCTTTCATCTTCAGAAATATTTGAATCATACTATAACTAATAGGGCGGCCCGGTAGTTGAGTGGTTAGCACAACGGCTTCACAGTGCAGAGGTCGCCAGTTCGCGTCCCTGTCCGGCCTCCCTGTGTGGAGTTTGCATGTTCTCCCTGGGTTTTCTCCGGGTCCTTTGGTTTCCTCCCACACTCCAAAAACATGCATGGCAGGCAGATTGACAACTCCAAATTGTCCCTAGGTGTGAGTGTGAGAGTGATTGTTGTTCGTCTTTGTGTGCCCTGCGATTGGCTGGCAACCAATTCAGGGTGTCCCCCGCCTCGTGCCCGAAGACAGCTGAGATAGGTTCCAGCACCCCGCGCGACCCTAATGAGGAATAAGCGGTACGGAAAATGGATGGATGGATATTATAACTAATAATATAATACAATAATAATATAACTAATATAACTGGATGTTTAACAAGAAAGCATATTCTCCGAATCTGAAGTCACTGTTTTGATTCACAAGCAATGCAATACGTATTGGCGTGACGTCACGAACTAGGGGCGGGACTTTCTGAAAATGCCCAATTTGCAGCTCAATTTTTTGCAGATTTTGGACACTTTAAGTCATTTTTATTGGTGTTTTGCATTTGACTAAACATAATGCGTGTTTGAGGTATTTTAAATGCTATAAAATGTTTTTCTGGTGTCAGTTAAAAATCAAAAAAGTGACGTCGGTTGTCCTTTAAGCATGAGCAAGAACATGATTGAGAACAAGAACGAGACATGAACAAAACATGAGCTAGAGGCAAACATTGAAATGTGACAGCAGCAAACAAACAAGTGGTATGTAGGCCCGGGAGGCGTTTTGAAGCAATCACACTATGACCAACAGGTGACATTACACAGTTTTTTTACTCAACTCAACTCAACTCAACTTTATTAATGTCACGGTTTGCGAGGTGGTGATGGCGGGTGCGGATCCCAAAAAGCAGGCAGGAGGGAGCAGGAGGTTGTTTGACAAACTGTATTAAAATAAAGTCAGCAGGAACAAAATGTAAAACATCAAAATCATCTGAATGGAAAAAATACAAAGTATCAAAAGGAGACCAAAAGTAAAAGTCCGCCAAGGTTAAACAAACACATACACAATGCATGCAGCAACCAAGCAGCAAACAAACAATGAACCGGCACCGGATGGTCGTGCCGGGTGTCCTTTTAAGTGTCAATGATTAAACGACCAGCACCTGCGAGGCTGCAGGCAGGGCTGACGTCGCTACCCGCTGGTCACCAATCTGATCGGGACGACCAGCACCTGTGCAGGTGTAGGCGGGGCCGACAGCGCCCCCCGTTGGTCGCCAACCAGATCATGACAGTACCCCCCCTTCAAGGGGCTGCTTCCAGAAGTCCCAACAGTCTCCCAAAAGGTCCACTCGCACGGGAACGGTCGGTAGAGAGGGAAACCGCTGCCTCTCCAGCATACGACGGGCAGCAACGGCCTGATGGGAACGGGACTCGGCCTGGGGTGGACGAAGACGCGGCACGGATCGTCGTGGGCGTGAGTGCGATCCCTCTCGCACGTTCACGTGACGGCGCATGGCTCTGCGTGGACGTCGAACTGCCAGGCGCAGAATGGCACCCCGTACGGCCGTATGGGACCAGGTCTCGGCCGGACGCCGACGTGGGAGTGAACTGCTCGGCTCCGGGGGAACGAGACCAGTCCAGAGCCGCTCCGGGATCCAGCGGTGAGTGGGGTCTCGGACTGACGTTGACGCGGACGTTGCACGGCTCGTCGTGGATGAGACTCAATTCGTCATGCACGACGACAGCGTGGCTGGATGTGGGCGTGCAATGTCAGTCACCCAGTGTCACCCTGGACGGCCACCTGGAAGGAGGTCTCGGCCGGACGTTTACGTGGACGTTGCGGCTCGTCGAGTGGCGCAATTCAAACTCGACGAGGCTTGCGCTAACGTGGACGTAGCATTGCCAGGCACAGGGTGGAAATGAGACGGGTCCGATGTACCTGCGGGATCCGATGGTTAGTCGGTTCATTCTGTCACGGTTTGCGAGGTGGTGATGGCGGGTGCGGATCCCAAAAAGCAGGCAGGAGGGAGCAGGAGGTTGTTTGACAAACTGTATTAAAATAAAGTCAGCAGGAACAATATGTAAAACATCAAAATCATTTGAATGGAAAAAATACAAAGTAGCAAAAGAAGACCAAAAGTAAAAGTCCGCCAAGGTTAAATAAACACATACACAATGCATGCAGCAACCAAGCAGCAAACAAACAATGAACCGGCACCGGATGGTCGTGCCGGGTGTCCTTTTAAGTGTCAATGATTAAACGACCAGCACCTGCGAGGCTGCAGACAGGGCTGACGTCGCTACCCGCTGGTCGCCAATCTGATCGGGACGACCAGCACCTGTGCAGGTGTAGGCGGGGCCGACAGCGCCCCCCGTTGGTCGCCAACCAGATCATGACAATTAATAGAACAGTTACTGTTTTAATTATTTAAAATCTTGGCCTGTCAACATCATGAACAAAAGGAAGCAAGCATATAATATTGTTTACTTGGTTTTTTTTCATCACATTCTGTTGTGATCGAGTGTTTGAAAAGATGTGACCAACAGTTACCCATGTTCATATGCACAGCTTTACTCATGTCCACTGAAACCTGTGAAAATATAAAAACTATCGACACAATCTGATCTTGCTGTATCTAAAATCTGAGTCGTTTGAATAATCTCAATTTATCTTCACAAGGGTTGCAGGCATTCTGGAGCGTATCAGTGCTATCTTCAGGTGGCATGCAGGGGACACCCTGAACTGATTGCCAGCCAATCCCAGGGCACACATGTACAAACATGCATTCAAGCTTACAATCACACAGGAACATTTTTGAGGATTCAATCAACCTTCCGTGCATGTTTTTGTAATGTGGGAGGAAACCAGAGACAATGGAGAAAACTCACAGGGTATTTCCATGTGTGATTCTGCCTTAAGATGACTTGAAGCAGTGCTAGAGATGTGGCGTTTGTGTTAAAGTGTCCAAAATCTGCAAAAAATTGAGCTGCGAATTGGGCATTTTCAGAAAGTCCCGCCCCCAGTTTGTGACGTCACGCCAAGACGTCTTGCCTTGCTCGACAATCAAAACAATGACTTCAGATTCTGAGAATATGCTTTCTTGTTACGCATCCAGTTATGAATAGGATTCAAATAGTTCTGAAGAGGAAAGTATAAATATTTGCAATCGATTAAAGAAGGTCTTCCGGGTCATTTTGAGGGATCAAGACTGATGTGTAGCGTCACAGAAAATGGTTGGATTGGTTGGAAATGGTTTGATTTTTCAGCTTGGAATTTTTGTCAGTGAATATCAAATAGTTGTCTCGGTGTAACATCCAACGATTCACCTTTGCGTTATTTGTGTTTTCCTTCTAATGTCGGCATCAACACGAATCAACACGAAGTTTATAGACCAAACAAAGTACCGCAAAATGCATTGAGGTGATGCAAGGTACAGTGAGACCTCAACTTACGAACTTAATTTGTTCCCAGACAGAGTGTGTAAGGCGAAAAGTGTTTATCTCAAAAAACAATTTCCCATAGCAAATCATTAAAATGGGAATAATACATTCCCGGGTTTCCATAAAATATACTTTTCAACTAAATAAGCCTTAAAACTACACGCAACATACCTTATTCTATCTATAATAAATGTGCTATTGTATTGTAATGAAAGAAATACACTGAATTGTATCATAAAGTCACTTTATTTACATTTGTGATGTTCATTTATGGCTTGATGGAATGGCGTTGGAGGTCGAAGGTCAAAGGGAATTGCTGTTTGGAAAGAGAGGCGCATTACATGAGGACTGTAATTAAAGAAATAAACTGTGCTGTAAAATAAAGTTGTATTTACCTTTTTGATGGTCGTTGATGGCTTATGGAAGGAGAGTCACCTTCCATAAGGACTCGCTGACGAAGCCTCTTGGATTGGAGGCGAAACGTTCAAAACCTTCAAATTTTGTACAGATGACGGCTGAAGAAACCTTCTCATCGATGGACCACTCCTGTACGACTAAGAGCTTACACAGACGTATTCCATAAGGACTGTTGGTAACTTAACCTCTGGTGCTGTTCGTCGTGTGCTTCCGCCGAAGATCACTCCGCCAGCCGTGGTGGGTGTGTATTATGAAAATAGTGCTTATTATAAGGTTTAATTTTCATACATTTGACATTTGTAAGACGAAAAGTTTGTAAGTTAAGGTGTTTGTAAGTTGAGGTCTCACTGTATGTCCTTTCTCGGTCGGGGGCATTCCTTCAGTGACGTGACGTAAGGACTCGTCACCAACTCAAAAACAAGACTTCCGGAATATTCAGCCCGAGTCTTAAAACGTAAAATATAGCTATATGCGGTGGAATCTTTGTAAAATACGGTCAATAGAAGTCATTTGAAGCGATTTTACAAATTATGGACACAACTTGTCCAGAGACGTCGGTTGTCCTTTAAGTCCTGGTCATTGAGTTATGAACCATTGAGGTAACATAGGGTGAAATCATCGTGCCTCCAAAATCCTCACTATTCAAGCAATCCCCCAAAACTGTGTTTTTGTTCAAGCATCAACATTGCAACATAAACAAGATCAAGCCATTTTTCAACATTTATGATTGGTCAAAACAGGCTGGATTTGTGAAAAAAAACATACCAGATTGTGTCATAGATGCCAGCAATTAAAATTCTGGTAATTGTCCCGAATTGTTTATTCGTCCTGTTTATATTATTGTCATTTGCACTATGAATTAATCACTGGGTTCCATGCATAATCAATGCAGTGCAATGTATTATCCAACATAAAAAGCTATTTTATTCTATCACTCCATTGTTACTCGTAGCCTCCCGCAATTTGAAATTTTCTCATTATGCACCATGGGCGATCGTGCTATTTTATCTCACCCCATTTAGAATTCTGCACTTAATGAGGTAAACGCATAATGTGCACACACACACACACACACACACACACACACACACACACACACACACACACACACACACACACACACACACGCACACACGCACACACACACGAACACACACACACGCACACACGTGTGTTTCAATTTAAAAATAATAAAATTGCAACTCAGGCTTCATTAACTCCTGTCGGGAGAGGCATGCATGCAAATGGAAGTGTTTGCACATCAATGGGCCTTGTCACAATTGATACAATGATTACCCATCTATTTCATTTGTGTACTTCTTATAGAAATTTAAAATTAAGAAGAGGAAAAAAACACTACTCTGAAACAGTATGTTGTTTGTGCAAAAATTACATTTGGGTTTACTGCGTATACATTTATTTTCTTTTATATGTGTAATTTGAACACTAAAGAAAATACATCAGTTATTTTATGTCACATACATCACACAAATCACAGAAACATTTAAAAAAAATATTTGGGTAATTCCCAATTCTGATGATTATGTTCACTCAGAAGTGGCAAAATCAGGTCGACAAAGTCAAGTGCAAGCCAGTTTGACTTTGGACAGAATTGTTCCTGCATCCTGGGAGCTCATGTAACTGAGTAGAAGCATGTGTGGCTAAAGGCAAAACTGCGAGAGGGTTTTTACTTGCCACCTCTGCCTTTACTGACATATTTGTCCTGTGAGTAATGGCATTTCCACATATTTTAAAGTCCAAACTAGACAAAATTGAATACAGTGAGACCTTGGCTTACTAACGTAATTGGTTCCCAGACAGTGTTTAAGGCGAAAAGTGTGTATCACAAAAAATAATTTCCCATAGGAAACCATTAAAATGAGAATAATCTGTTCCGTTAATTTTCAACTAAATAAACCTTACAACTACGCACAACATACCTTATTCTATGTAAAATAAATTGTATTGTAATAAAAGAAACACAGCACTGTATAATAAAGTCACTTTATTTATATTTGTGATGGTCAGTGATGGCTTGATGGAATGGTGTTGGAGGTTGGAGGTCAGAGGGAATTGCTGTTTGGAAAGAGAGTCACATTTCACAAGGACTGTAATTAAAGAAATAACCTATACTGTAAAATAAAGTTTTATTTACCTTTGTGATGGTCGTTGATCGCTTATGGAAGGAGAGTCACCTTCCATAAGGACTGTTGGTAACTCAACCTCGGGTGTGGCTTCTCTTCTTTGCTTCTTTGGAGACTCCTTATCATTTTTGCTGACGAAAAACCTCTTAATTGACACCTGTTGCTTTCTGACTTGTAAGGTCTTACAAAACTGAGGCATCACATTATCGTTCATCATGTTGATGATTCTCATAGCCACATTTTTTTCTGGATGGAACTGTTCGATAAAAGCCTGCACATCATTCCACTTTGACCACATTGACTTGATGCGCTCACTTGCTGCTGCAGCCATCTCCTCCTCCTCGCCCTCAGATATTATCGAACCATCCGTTGCTGGCTTTAAAATCCTCAATAAGCGCCGAACTTCCAGGTTGCCGCATGGCAATATCGGAGTGAATTAGCTGTGCTTTCTCACATATAATTGCTTTACTCACGCTGTCGCCGCTGGTTTTCGTTCATCCAAATTAACAGGAGTTTTTCAAGTTCTTCGATTGCCCGAGACCGTTGCTTTGACAGCAGGGAAACACCTTTTGCAACAGACGCACCTTTGATGGCTTCTCTGTTGTGGAGGATGATAGCAAAAACACCACATTCATGTTTTTCAATTATCTCCTTCTTCGCCTTGACTGTAATCTTGTTTTGTGTCTTCTTCGGCTGGACACGAGCCTGTGGTGTTGTCTTTTTCGGTCCCATAACAGCAAAATTATCTGTGAAAAACTCCTTGGAGGCGATTGACGTTTGCATTCAGAGAAAGGAGAGAAAGGCGGGCCGGCCGACTGGGGGGCTGTTGGGTGCTTTGGTGTTCTTCCGCCGAAGATTACTCCGCCAGCCGTGGTGGGGGTGGGGGGTGTATCGCGAAAAGTAGTGCTTATGCCAAGGTTTAATTTTCATAAATTTAATGTTCGTAAACCGAAACGTTCGTAAGGTAAGGTGTTCGTAAACCGAGGCCCCACTGTATTATTACCTTGTGGAAGGGTTTTATCCAGCTCTTGGATGAGACCTATAAAGGCATCGGTAGGTGAGTGGGCATGGGTGTAATTTGAACAACGCAATGTTTAACATACTGTCAGACAAATGAGACTAGCGTTCAAATAATATCTTCAGTGGAAGTAAGGAAACTAAAAATGAGAGTGAATTGAGGGAAAGGATAATAAAAAAAGGAGTGTCGTGAGAGGTTGAACCAGTTTCAGGCCGCCCAGTGTTCCCGCCTTCATCCGTCATTGTGAGTGCCATGTGGCTTTGGCTGTCCAAGTGCTGTGTCACTGCATCCATAATGCCTGTTGCCTCCCACAACAAACACTATCAATCAGCTGCTATCGCACACACGAACACACACGCTCACGCACACACATACACATACTCACACTTTTGTGGGAATTCAAATGTGTTTATCAAAAAAACCAACAAGGTGGTATTCAGTCCACAGAATCTGGGCAATTACAATAATGCATATTAAGGTGTTTGCTTATCTTTTTCTCTTTATAGATGACTTTGAACATATTCGTGGGTTGTAGAAGCTCAGTTATTCTCCAATTGCTTCACTCATGGACAATAACTATGCTTAAATGCTGTTTGACCAAAGCAGGCCAATTGATAACACAGAAAATGACTTGAATGATGTCATAGTTGTATATGGTAAATCATCATCTTCTAGGCCGTCTCGCACTCTTCTCCGGACAACTTTTCATGATATCCACTGAAGTTATTTGTCTCATCTTCAGTATTCTGTATTTACTAGAATTGTTTTTTTTTTAGTTTAAGTCAACGATAGTCACAAGGAAATACATTAGTCTCTGATGTGCACAAATATTTTAAAAAGATCCACCACAATATTTCTTTTGTTTTTAGCAACCATTGTGCTGAACGAGCTGAACTGGACTGAGGCTCTGGAGGACGTGTTTAAGAAAAACAGAGAGGACGATCCCACGCTTCTTTGGCAGGTGTTTGGAAGCGCGACTGGTCTGGCCCGCTACTACCCAGGTGCAAAAGAAAGTACAGAAATGTCTTTACATGCAGAGACCTTTGTACTGATAGAGTTAGGTAGGTAGGGAAGTAGGGACATAGTGAGAGTTTGGAAGGTAAACAGAATGTACAAACTGGGAAGGTAGAAAACAAACTCGTCAGGTTGAGTACTAGATAGTTGCTCCATATGGTAGCCATCCATTTTCTTCAGCTTATCTGGTGTCAAATCGTGGTGGAAGCAAGCTAATCAGAAAAGCCCAGACTTCCTTCTCCACAACCACTTCGGCCAGCTCTTCCGTGGGTGGTTCTACAAGACATTTCAAGTAAATTTCTTGCGGGTCAGCATTGTAAATGAGAAACTGCCTCAGTTTTGGATTTTGGGTTAACAAATGAGCCAAGAATAAATAAATCAATCAATGGATGCGGACGACTAATTACACTCTATGGAAGACTAGGCGTGGTCATGGGTTTAGATCTAATTCCCGGCACCAAATTGTCATTCTCCCAGGCGTATCTCCAGCAGACTTCTTTTGCTGGACTGGCCCGCATATCTTGGTAGAGGGTGGTCTCCAAAGGCTATGGACAGTGAGCCTTGCGTTGGTACAAAAAAAATATGATCTGCCAGCATTACCACCGTGGTGCAGATGTACTTTCTACAAAAATAGAGGCCACTGCCTTTTTAGTGAGTCCTGATTCTTCCTCCCAATCAGTACCAATTGGAACATGTCCTAAATACCAACCAAGAGAAGCTTTCACCTACCCAAATGCCACAAACAACTCATGTTGCTCCTCTCAATGAGAAGTGGCTCAAGTCCGATCCTCTTCTTTCCCACTTTCCGGCTGTTTCTACTTGCAATCATTCTTGTACCAACAGGTCATGACGAAAGGTGAGGGTGGGATTGTAGATTGGACACTAAATTGAGAACCTCACCACCTAATTCTTCACTGCAGCAGACCAATGTAGAGTTCACATCACATGTGCTGCACCGATCCATCTTTACGCTCCTCATTCGTTCGATTTTCCATATTACATTTTCATATCTCTCGTGAGATGGCAGAATGGCACAATATGTTTGTCTCTGTGTGTCATTTATTATCCTACTCAATGCCACAGATTTCTCTGCTTAAGACTATGGGACACAAAATCTACCTCGGTGCATTTGTAGTGCTATTTTTTACTCAAATGACCTTGACTCTACAGTCACCATCTTTGCAATATGTTCATATCACAGCTTATACAGGCTCAACATAAAATCATGTACACGTCTGTCCTGTACAAACCAATCATTCGTGCTTAAGCTTCATAATGTTTTCTATTCATGGCATCGTCTGTGTAGCTTCACCGGAGAGGGTGATTTGCAAAATTCTCGGATGAATTTGATTACCGGTTGACTGGTACCGGCTTTGACTACCGGTATTTTATTACACTATTTTTTTAAACTGCTTAACATGCATGAAGAGTGGGTTCATTCTCTCATGCATGCTCATTTTTCATGCTCCCCCACACTCACACCAAATTGGTGATTGTTAAAGCAATTTAATTAAGCCTGCATGTCCTGTCATGAATTATATTCTGGGCTAAACAAATTAATGATATGTAAAATGTCACCCAGAAATCGACCACATTTTTGTCACCATGGCGTATGTCACTCATCCTGACATGAACATTATATCATAAATAAAATAAGCAATTACTGGGTTTATCGCCTTGCTGTGTTAGACGGGTGTCTAACACAGGTGTCAACACCATTTTCATGTTCTGCAGCATCTCCCTGGATGGATGCTCGCAAGACACCTAGTAAAATTGACCTGTATGATGTACGGAGAAGACCCTGGTAAGAAATCACACTATTAAAAGCTGCTTGCCCTAGTTTACAAGTAGTGTATAGCCTGAACTGGTTTCTAGCCAATCGCAGGTCACACATAAACAAACAACCATGCACACTAAACACATCGAAGGACATTTTAGTCTTGAATCAGCCGACCGTGCATGGTTTTGAAAGGTGGGAAGAAACGGGAGTACCCGGAGGAAACCCATGCAGGCATGTGGAAAACATACAAACTCCAAACAGGACGGACGGAATAATTATTCATACCAACCGTGGTATGAATAATTAATCATTTCAAAATTGTGGAGCTCCATCCATGAAAAGATGGTCAGGCTGCTGAATGGGTGAATAGAAACTCACGACCTCTGTGAGGCGGATGTTCTAACTAGACACCCATCATGCCACAAGGAGTTACATACTATATATAATACACTCATTAAGTCCATCTCCACAGTCTGCTTAGACCACTTATCAAGATAGTTCCACAGCCATCGCAAGATTAAGACCACCCCTGCAATAAAATAAATGTGTGAAATTGAAATAGTCCATAGTCATGTTTTAACAAATTTATTACACTCAGGGAATGAAACAAAAAAGTTACAAAAACGAGAGGAGTAGCAGTACCTTACACTGCAGGAGTTTCTGAAAAACTACAGTCCTTTGGCAACACAAAATTCCTACTTATTTCAAACCGATAAACACTTTAAGGCAAAAATTAGTGCATCCAAAAGATAGGCTGCCAAATGGAAAACAAAGTAATGTAGTTTATTCAATACATTGTAAGAATGAAAATTGTAAAGAGAAGTACATTGGGGAGACTAAACAAATTCTCAAAAAAAGACTATCAACATCGCAGGGATAATACTAGTGGGCCTCAATCGGCAGTACATATGCACTTAAAAGCTAGCAACCACTCATTTGACGACAATGAGGTTAAAATCTTAGCGAAAGAGCATAGATGGTTTGAAAGGGGAGTAAAAGAAGCAATTTTCATAAAACAACTAAGTCCTTCATTAAACCGGTTTGGTGGGGTGTGGTTCAATTTGCATCGTTCATACAATAGCCTGCTTAGGCAACATAGGATTAGTAATACTGATGAGGTGATACCGGTCGAAGTCGCGCAATCAGGCCAGTCGTTAGTCAGAACAATAGGAACTATCGTGTTCTACCGGAAACAAATTCCTTGTGTGTTCTACATACTTGGCAATAAAGATGATTCTGATTCTGATTCTGATTCTGATTCTGATTCTGATCAGTGGGGCTGCAGGGAAGAAGGAAAAATGCATTATTCCCTCGAAAAAAATATGCTTATAAACATTGGTAGTGATGGCATGTCTATTAAAATTATGAGAGATTTTTGGGATACGTGTTGTTTGAGTAATGCATATGAATTAATCTCGTAAATCAAGCTACAAATGTGCTGACTGGTTAGGTGTGTGTGTGCAGGTACATCCAAGGAGCAGCCTCCCCCAAAGACATGCTCATCTTGGTGGACGCGTGAGTTTCGCTGGCGTCAATGATACGTCCCCAAATGATTTCCTCTGATCATATTTAATTTCTCGACTTCTATGTGTCCCTCGAGTTCCGTTCGGGTCTTCTAAAGGTCTTAACTGACAAACACAAGTGCAGCAGACTGATGTTTTCGGTTTTTGCAGGAGTGGCAGCGTTTCCGGCCTGACGCTCAAACTGATCCGGACATCCGTCAGCGAGATGCTAGAGACGCTGTCGGATGATGATTACGTCAATGTGGTTTATGTGAGTGCAGATATTCTACCAATTTGGTATTCATGAAGATATTTTGTATACTGTACATTTTACAATATTTTTGAACCAGATAGGCTGTTTTGAATGACGAAAGGTGTATTTTAGCAGACAAAATTGCATTTTGAAAACACTTTCCCCTCTGTTCCTGAAATTACCTTTAAATGGCAAAGCTACGCACAAAAATAATGATTCTAAATTTGTAGTGACAAGAAAGATCTGTTTTTTAAATGTATTTATGTATTTTTTATCATTTGTAATTTTTCAGCGAAACGCATCGTTTTAGGGGTCACTTGAAACTAAGCTTTTAAGACATTGATATTTTTCATGGGTCTTGTTGGGTTTTTAATCGTAATTTATTATTTGACCCTCAGTAGTAATAGTGTGTTATTTAAAGCATGCAATAAAATGGCACATGGCTTATTGTTTTCAGCAAAGATGCATTGCGACTGTAATTATAATCAATTTACTTTCAGTAGTTCATTTCGGTAGAATGACTAATTTTAAGAGGAACACCTTTATTATATGTAATACTTTTAGAATAATTTTGGGGAGACAGACCTTTTCTTAAGAGTACTATAGGGTTACAGACACATGCAAAGACATCTCACATGTACTCTACAATTTGTTTGTCACACACGCACACACACACACGCATGCTCACACAATACCGCACTGTGGTTCCCAAAGATTGATGACATGTAATGAAGTATGGATTTCTGCCACGTTTGGTGCACGGTCATGCATGCACGGTCATGAAATGCCTGATGCTCCATTTGGTGCATTGGATGAAACTTTGTTCTCTCTTGGCTTCCCCTTTGTTTTATATATCAGCATGCACAAAATAATTGTGACATCTCGCCAAGTTTCCCTGCCACCCTTGCGTTGTGCTTAAATAATTAAACTTCAACATAGAATAGTTCATTCATCATCTCTATTACTAGTTTCCACTTATTCCTTTACGCCAACGACTGAGGCACATATGCACCTTTTTCCCGTGCAACTTTCCCTTTTTAATTTTTTTTCAGAATTTTCTCCCGTCACTTCTTCTTCTTCTTGACCAATCACTCCAAAGACTCGCCACACTTTCATTTCTCGAAACCTTCCAGACTTGTGATTAAGCTTCCAAAAAGCCATTTGTGCGAGTGGTGTGTCCATCGTAGAAGGCTGCCGACTGTGAGGTGATTATTTTGCAACAGTCTGCAGATTTTGAACTTTGTTTTTCTGAAAACAATGTGCGCTTCTTCGTGGACGTCGATTATGGGAAGGTATTTAGCGGCCTGTCATCCTTTTTGTTTTTAAGAATGGGACGGATACAATAAAACAGAGAAGAGATATGTGTGCTTCAAAAACGGTGACAGGTTCATCGTTTTAAGATACAGGTATTGGCTTTAGGCGTGTATATCAAGCACAAGGAGTGGTCAACCTTTGGCCAAAACTTGGAGTGAGTAATGGGTTAGGTAAGCAAAGCTGTCCAGGAGTTTCGGTGATTCAAAATTTAAATTCAATTCAGTTGAAACTAATAATCCACACAAGGTCTGAGCATTATGACCAAGGGGTGACACAGCACAACACGGCAGAGGACAAAGAAATAGTGTGGTAGCACTGTGGTGTTAAACAGTTCAATATTTTTTAATGGGATTTTTTTTATCCCGTTTCAATGCACATTCTTGTTTTTCTTCTTTTATGAATGCAAAGTTGTGGGGTGAGATTTTTTTTAATCAATCTGAAATTTTCATTAATTCATTTAACTGTCGTATTTTATTTGCTATTGTTCTTTACTGATTGGTCGAGTGAGTAGTTGAATGGATAGGCAATCACCATCCTCATAATTCCCTAAACCCCGCCCCACTTGAAACATCAATTAGAAAAGTGCAAATAAACTGCGGTCACACTCATCAGAAGTCATTATTTTTGTGTCAGCGTCACATTCGCAGTATGTCGGTCTTTTTATCGTTGGAACTGCGCAACCTCGAACACGCGTGCATGACACCTGCAGGTGTTGGGGCTTGACATGCCATTAATCTCTGATGTTAGCAATGAATCCTTCCTCATTAACAGCAGCCAAGGGACTAAGTTGGCATTTGGTCAAGGAAGACACGCTCATACAATCACTCGACCCCCCCCCCCCCTCGTACACACACACTCACACATGCACACACACGCACACACACGCACACGCACACACACACACACGCACACGCACACACACACACACACACACGCAGGGACACACTCCCTGGATAACAGTTGTAAATCAGAAGAATGCCTATTGGGTACTTCCTCTTTTTGTGGTCATCTTTTTCCTTTCATATTTTTTTACTTTGACCTCCTTTTTAACACTTCAGGGACAATGGTTACAAAATTGTTTGTCATGTCATCAGGTTACAGGTTGCATGACTGCCTCCATAGCTTCTACTGCTCACAAGTGACAGTGATGTGAAAGTTTCTTTGAGAAATTGATTTAATTATCAAAACATTGTAATTGAGATAAAAAGAGTGGGAAAGTAGAAATCAACAAGACACGTTTGGTTACAGAACTTCATTTGCAAAGGGCCAAAACATCACTAAATGAGACCATTTTAGTTATAAACATTAACACGGTTGTTGTCAAGGTGTGATCTGCAAGCACAGTCAACTGAGACCCAAAATATCATTGAATTACACCGGTGTAAAACCCTTCTTCCTATCAAGGTTAAATCATTATTTTACTAATTTAACTTTTAAATCCAATACATTGGCATGTCGTCTTTTCAAACAAGTTATTTTAAATTTCACATTTGCGATGCGACTGATGTCCTGTCTGACAATTGCTTTCATATGAAATAGGATACACACCACCTCACGCTGCAACCCTGACTGCATAATCACCATCTGTGTAAACATGACATATCTCATGACATGATCTCATTTATACACTGTGCAGAATTATTAGGCAAGTTGTATTTTTGAGGAGTAATTTTATTATTGAATAACTACTATATTCTTAATCAACCTAAAAGACTCATAAATATCAAAGATTAATATTTTTGGAAGTTGGAGTGGATCTTTTTTTTGTTTTGGCTATCTTAGGATGATATCTATGTGTGTATGTAACTATTGTTGTATCGAATTATGAGGCAAATGAATACCCGAATATATAACCAACCATCTCACATTTTTTGATCAGACAAACCATTATAACAACTCAAAATGTACAAATAAGTATTTCTGACATTCAAAAATAACAAAAACAAATTAGTGACCAATATCGCCACCTTTTTTCACAAGGACACTCAAAGGCCTACTATCCATCGATTCTGTCAGCTTTGTGATCTATTCAGCATCATCATTGCATGCAGCAGCAACCACAGCCTCCCAGACACTGGCACTTTCTGCCCTTTTACAGATCCAGCCACGGTCCACATTTCATCAGTCCATACAATTTTCGAAAAATCTGTCTTGAGATATTTCTTGGCCCAGTCTTGGCATTTTATCTTGTGTATCTTGGTCGTTTTTCAGCCATCCTTACCTTGGCCATGTCCCTGGGTATTGCATATCTTGTACTTTTTGACACACCAGTAGCGTTAACGCAATGAAATATGCCACAACTCGTGGCAAATGGCATCTTGGCAGTTTCACGCTTGGTTTTCCTCAATTGTTGGGAAGTTACTTTGCAGCATCTTTTTCCAACGCGTTTCTTGCAACCCTGTTGGCTGTTTGCCACAAAACGTTTGATTGTGTTGTGTGGCCCTGCCTCAAAGGTTTGGCAATTTCAAGGCTGCTGCTTCACTCTGGAAGCTATCTAACAAATTTAGACTTTAGAGTCCGTCAAAAAAGGAAGTTGTCTAATATTTATCCACACCTGATATAAGGTGTTCATGTCATTAGACCACACCACTTATGATTATATGTATTTTGTTACTTTCATTCCTTTCATCACTTTGCTGCTGTGAAATGTAAATTTCTCCACTGTGAGACTAATAAAGGCATATCCAATCCAATCCAAATCCAATCCAATAAATGCACATCATCTGATATACCTAATTGTTAGTAGACTTTCAAGACTCCCTCACCCCCCCCTCCAAATTCTCATCTCCCTCCTCACACACCCTTTCTCACTAATTTTAATAGATTATCTGACATGTCTCATTATGCACACCTCTGTTGTGTTTCCAAATTTAGATTTGCTTGCTGTCTTCTTGATTTGGTGTGTGTTGTGTGTGTGTGTGTGTGTGTGTGTTTGTGTGTGTGCAAAAATCTGTGTGCGGGTGTGTGCATGTGTTTTTGCGTGTGTGTGTGTGCATGTGTTTGTGTGTGTGCAAAAATCTGTGTGCGGGTGTGTGCATGTGTTTTTGCGTGTGTGCGTGTGTGTGTGTGTGCGTGCGTGTGCCTGTGTGTGTGTGTGTGTGTGTGTGTGTGTGTGTGTGTGTGTGTGTGTTTGCAGCCATTGTGACCATGCCCTTTCTGTTAAATAAAGACGTGTTTGTCTCTTATTGTTAAAGGAAACACCGCTTCAGTGTCTGTCGGACATTGGACACACGCCTACACTCACCCACACACACACCCACACACACACACACACACACACACACACACACACACACACACACACACACACACACACACACACACACACACACACACACACACACACACAAACATACACACACATACGTACATGCATATGGGTCAGCTTCTTGATCAATGTTTGCGGATTAGCACAAAACCCTGATAAGTTGAGAGGAGGTATGACAATTTGAACACAATGGATGCTCTTTTTCACATTATCACTGCATGGTATATTTGAAGTTTTCGGAATACAATAATGTTGAAGAAGGTTCACAAGGTATATGGGTTCAGGGAATATTATTATTCGGATTATTATTAGTTGTAGTATTAGCGGTATACAGTTGTGTGTGTGTTTGCAAACATTTACAGTGTAGAGAATATGCCAGGCACATATGTATGCATGTTTATGTATGGATATACTTTACGTCATGCCTTCTTCTTCAAAATTCAACCCACCTCCATCATTGCTTGTCTCTTTTTTGACATTCTCTGGACTAAGTTTAACATGACAAACACTGACAAAAAGCTGCTTTTATTGATCGCATTTCCAATAATTTGCCATATTGTTGGTGCCGGATTAGTGGGACACACAGTGACCACATCGAAGAGAGATCCATTGTTCCAATATGACGGATATAGTTAATGATGTATATTTATGTTTTTAATGCTTTTTACTTTCCATTCTTAAAAAAAATCAACCCAAAGCTACTCAAGCCTGGCCATTTAAACATAGTTGACATCAAATGTCGTCTGGGGTGATCCTTGTTGAGCATTCCCACTGAAGTCATATCATGTGTAGTTAAAACCAATATTCAATGAGGGATACTTTAACAATTGAAATATTGGGACACAGATACTAGTTGTAAGCAGAAAACTGAATTGTTTTAAATGTGCATGTTATAGTCATTGTTTTACAGTAACACTCTTGAATTACACTGAAAAATATACCACATTTGCCAACTCCCATGCTCACGCTGAGGGACTCTACTTACGAATGAGTCGTGTCAAGGACTTTGAGCTGTGTGCATGGAAATGAGGCTTCCTCATTATTTTATTCCCCACAAAACAAAACAAAAAATCCATGGTGTTACTGCATCAATATGAAGCAATTAGTCGGGCTTGATGAATCTGTTTTTCCATTGGTTCTTAACAACCAAGGCCAGGTGAGAGTAAGGCATGTTTGTGCGTGTTAGTGTGTGTGTGTGTGTGTGTGCGTGTTCTCGTTTGCGCTCCCCGGTGGGGACATCAACCTGACTGCACGCAGCCTGGTGGGGACTCATGTACCCGTGGGGACCTAAAATGAGGTCTCCACTGGCAAATTACTCTGAGAGACCATGTTTTAAAGACGTTTCATGACATTTCCTAAAGTGTCCCCACAGGGGCATTCCAGACCAAAAAACTGTGAGTGTATGCGACCCTAATGTGGCAGACTGGTGTACGCCAAGGATGTATCCTCGTACCAGTCCTGTTCAACATCTTCCTCCTGTGTGTGACACTGTTGCGAGAGGATCGAGAAGAACAGTGGGGTTACCATAGATTTCCGGCTTGATGGAATTCTATTCAACATCAGGAGGCTCCAGGCAGTCACGAAAGTAAGATCAGAGCAAGTCATCGAACTCCAATATGCAGATGACTGTGCAGTTGTGGCCCACACACCAGAAGCACTACAAGCTAGTCTCTCAGCTGCTGCAGATGCCCATGGTAGACTGGGCCTCTCTGTCAATGTGGAAAAGACTGAGGTAATCTGTCAGTGGGCATCCATTCCTCCAGTTCATCCACCAACATGCACCATCTCTATTAAGCCACTAGCAATAGTGGACTCTTTCAAATACCTGGGCATCTTTCTCTCTGACGACTGCAGCATCGACACAGAGATACAAAGCCGGATCAAACATCTTTTGGCAGACTTAGGAGGAGAGTCTTTCAAAACAAAGATCTCAAACTCCACACCAAGACTGCAGTTTATCGGACTGTTGTTGTGTCAACCCTCCTCTACAGCTGCGAAGCATGGACGATGTACAGTCTCCACCTCAGGATGATTGAGGATGCATACATCAAGTGCCTACAATGCATCCTTGGGCTATCCTAGAGAGACAGAGTCCCCACACTGAAATACTCTGCAAAACCAACTGCACCAGTGTGGAAGCTACAGTCACCCAGCACCAACTTCGCTGGCTAGGCGATGTGATCAGGATGCCAGAAGAGCACTTTCCACGTAAGGTGCTTTATGGCCAGCTCCATCTTGGCCGTCGCCTGGCAGGAGGCCCCAAAAATACGCTATAAAGACCAGGTGAACACTGCCAGGAAAAAATGTGGCCTGAACCAAACCGACCCAGCTGGAGGACATTGCAGCTCAACGCTCCATCTGCCGGCAGCTCCTCCAACAAGGCATAAGGAGACATCATTCCAGTGCCATACCCACAACCCCAGTCAATGCCTTCACCTGCTCTGCCTGTGGCAAGCAGTGTGGATCGCGGAATAGGTTATACAGTCACATGAAATGGTCCCACAAGAAGAAGTAGAGCTCGACTGTCATCATCGGACACGATGGACAACCTTAAGCAAGTAAGACATTGTAGCAGTAGAGGAATGAGCATGCCCGCCAGAACATATTTCTATGTGAAAATACAGTAAAGTTTCGTTATATCGATATTCAAGGGAGTCCGAAAAAATATCGATATAACCGGGACTATCGATATATCCGACCCTGTTTGCATGTAATTTTCTCCGTGCGTGCATAGAAATAGTATCGATATAACCGGGACTATCGATATATCCGATATCGATATAACGAGACTTTACTGTATGTATAAGTCACACGAGGCCTACAATTGGTGCGTTGCATGTCGCATTCGATGTCACGGCCTTATGCCAACAACGTGGCACACTAGCATCGAGAGCGTCCATATTTCGTTCATATAATGATGGAACTACGGTGACATAGATTGGTCTCATAAATCGTATTTTCGAGTCTGTTGTCACCACCTTCACCATGGTTCATGGCCCAGTGCAACCAGCATTACTCGATGATTTTTATAAAATCGAATTACATTGATACATACAGCTAATACTGCAGCCCCAATTCTATTGTGAACGCAAAAACACATGTGCAGCGATGCATTTGGGTTGCCCCATTTACGCATTTTGACAGCCGCTGGCGCGCGTCTATCACGATTGGCCCATATTGCTACGTGATCTGCGCCTCATAAGACATACTTCTTTTAAAATAGCGAAAGAAACACATTTAGTTAAACAGCAATTGAATTGTTTGTTTTGCTTGAAAGGTTTTAACTTTTGACGTGATTCGCTGGAAACTGCTGAGATAATATAATCGAATAATCATTTACCTATGATACATTGCAGTATTTACATCGAACGACATCGACATAAATGGTTGCATTATGGCGCGAGAGAACAGGAGTAAAACACTAAAAGATATTGAACACACACATATTTTCAGAAGAAGCAACGGAGTGACAATTCGTTTCAGCAAACATTATTTCAGAGCTGTTGCAGCACATTGGAAATCTTCCAAGCAAAGAAATTTAAGTAGACATTAATGAGAAATATTGTGCTAAGTCTGTTCTCTTTGTCATCTCTGTACCGTAGCATATCAATCATTTATTGTGTAGTTGCTTAAGAAAATAGGAATAGTTTGTTTATTTTATCCATCCATCCATCCATCTTCTGCTGCTTATCCGGGGTCGGGTCGCGGGGGCAGCAGCTTCAGTAGGGAAGCCCTCTCCCTAGCCACTTCTTCTAGCTCGTCCTGGCGGATCCCGAGGCGTTCCCATGCCAGATGGGAGACATAGTCTCTCCAGCGTGTTCTGGGTCGTTCCCGGGGTCTCCTGCCGGTGGGGCATGCTCGGAACACCTCACCAGGGAGGCGTCCTGGGGGCATCCTTATCAGATGCCCGAGCCACCTCATTTCGCTCCTCTCGATGTGGAGGAGAAGCGGCTCGACTGTGCTTAATCTATTGCAAATTCCCCCATTGTGGGACTATTAAAGGCTTTCTGATTCCGATTCTATTAATCATAGATATAGGGAAAAACATATTTTTTGAAAACCTGGATTTAACATTTCTTGGTATGTTTTGAATAGCTATTAGAGTAGGTATATATATATATATATATATATATATATATATATATATATATATATATATATATATATATATATATATATATATATATATATATATATATACAATAAAGTCTCGTGATATCGATATCGGATATATCGATAGTCCCGGTTATA
Source organism: Hippocampus bargibanti (assembly GCF_051943395.1). Classification (NCBI taxonomy): domain Eukaryota; kingdom Metazoa; phylum Chordata; class Actinopteri; order Syngnathiformes; family Syngnathidae; genus Hippocampus; species Hippocampus bargibanti. The sequence goes on along the minus strand of NC_142738.1, from coordinate 14,902,759 downwards.
TCGATACTATTTCTATGCACGCACGGAGAAAATTACATGCAAACAGGGTCGGATATATCGATAGTCCCGGTTATATCGATATTTTTTCGGACTGCCTTCAATATCGATATAATGAGACTTTACTGTATATATATATATATATATATATATATACTTACTGGTAGTTTAGGCCCTATATATATATATATATTTATATTTAGGCCCTATATATATATATATATATATATATATATATATATATATATATATATATAGGGCCTAAACTACCAGTAAGACTTTAGTTTGCTGACGAAGTTTCTTGGATAAGTAGCGAAACGTCCGACACCTTCAAAAAAGTACAGATGATGGCTGAAGAAACATTTTCATCGATGGACCACTCCTGTACGACTGAGAGCTTACGCAGACGTAATGTGAACCCTTACAAAATAAATCGATCCCACCAAAAATATCTGAATTTCATTCAGACCTGCACCGTGCACATAGCACTGAAGTACATATTCCTGATTTTGTATAACTCAATATATTTATTCTGTGTTTACTAGTAATAGGTAAAATTGATGGTAGGGTGGAGCTGGTGAAGATCTCTGAAGGTAAACTGTTATCTAGTGGCTTGTGAATGTGTTATCATTTGATGTATAAAAACTACAAAACTGTTACAAAATAGACCAATGATGACTTTGGACAGCACTGGCCTGTGTCTTAACTTTTGGGGGACTATTAATTTACTGTCCCATTTTATATAGGGAAGGAAGAAGTAAAAAAGTGGACAGAAGAAGAAATCCATGCCTTGGAGAAAACCTTGATGGACTCCATCAGGTCTCTCAAGGTTCCAGGCAAAGACGAATGCATGAACTGCATTAAGGCTTCACCAGAAGAATTGAAAGGGATAACTTGGAAGGGAGTTAAATATTTTGTGATAAATTAATGAAAATGTCCGCAAAACGCAGGTAAGGTTAGGTTCGAAATTAAGGAAAGGTTAGGTTTGGCAGCTGGAACAATGCATTGTTTTTATGTATGTTATATGTGTCATGTGCACTTGTTTCTGGCACATTTCAATACAACACAGACAATAGCTTTTATTTCAACATATTGAGTGTTGTTTTTTTCTTGAATATACAGTAAAGTCTCGTTATATCGATATTCAAGGGAGTCCGAAAAAATATCGATATAACCGGGACTATCGATATATCCGACCCTGTTTGCATGTAATTTTCTCCGTGCGTGCATAGAAATAGTATCGATATAACCGTGACTATCGATATATCCGATATCGATATAACGAGACTTTACTGTATGTCGTCTTAACTTCTCGACACACCAATTTTGTCCATCACTTTTATTTCAATCTTGAACGTTTTACACACAGTTGTTAATATGAAAGCAATTTGTATTTATTTTCTTACCACAATGTCTTGAATGTTTGAAATTTCAGGTTGATGTATTTCAATTATTAAAAAGATTGGAGGCTGCCATTGAAATTGGTACGTGAGCAGTGTTAATTTACTTGATTCTCTTCAATCTATTTTATAATTGTCATGTTATTTGTTATTTAGTTTTTTTTTTTCTTTTGACTTCAAGACGGCGCCGCGAGAGTGGCTGCCTTTCCAGCAGCTTCTGTATTTTGCTTTTCTACTTTCTTTCTTTCATAACTTTGCTGCTGTGAAATGTAAATTTCTCCACTGCGGGACTAATCAAGGCAAATCCTATCCAATAAATATGCAAGAAAAAGTATGTTTGTTCTCGCAACTTAGATTGAAAATTGAGAAAATTAAAATGGTTCAGGTCCGATCTGCACAGGGAGTTAGTCAATATGTAATTAAAAGACAAGAGATATTTTCCATAGATTAAACATACAAATCTAAAAACTACACAAAGAGCACACCAAGTGTTGGAACTCAGCACATTTATGAAACAAAAATTTGCTGGCAGCACCAATGGGATGTAATTCACAGATAAATAATAAAGAATAGCACATTGAAAAGTCCAATACTGGATGCAGTCAAACTTTTGGTTGTGACAGAACCTGGCAGACCTACATCTGGTGCTTGATTATTCTGTCGGATATCGTGTCTGAAAATGGGAGGGGGCTTGGACCCAGTTGTGCATGTGAACAAAATAATTCACAATTTATGTGTTAAAAATTTAGAATTGTCAAAAAATATACAATCATGGCTCCTGCAAAACACAATTGCTGACCTTACAGGCTCTAAATATTGACTGTTGAAAAAAAATAAGCGCCACCTGCTGGTAGTTTTGGTTTGACATGATTCGTTAAGTCCCCACGAGTTGCGAAAAACCTGGAAAATTTAAATCAAGAATTATGCCATTTTAAAGTGATTTCTGAGTGATCACAGGCTAAAAAAATGGGTCCTAAAATCAATTTTTTATGACTTTCATAAATGTTTTTTTCATGTTTGAAATTGGGTTGCCACGTGTCAAAACTTTTGCACTTTTGCACATCATGTCCCCACCATGTAGCAAAAATGTGTATGTGTGTGTGCGTGCGCATGCGTGTGTGTGTGTGTGTGTGTGTGTGTGTGTGTGTGTGTGTGTGTGTGTGTGTGTGTGTGTGTGTGTGTGTGTGTGTGTGTGTCTGTTGGTGCGTGCCACGCTATATTTCATTTAGGCATATGTTGCCTATGTGATAATGTATTCTAAATTGCGGCAAGGCAAATTCGCACAGAGGACTGTGTTTCACTCTACACCAGCGTGTCATTGGGGTCTGCACATTGTCATTTATTAAAACCTGGCTTTTTTTCCCAGTTCAACACCATGGTGAAGAAGACGGCATGCTTTGACCATCTGGTTCAAGCCAACGTGAGGAACAAGAAGTTGCTGAAGGATGCGGTGCAGAACATCACAGCCAAGGGCATCACCAACTATACCAAGGGATTTGAATTTGCATTTGAGCAGCTTGCTGCGGTAATGTTTGACCTACTTTCTATATTTTTATTTTGTTCATTTGGATTTTTGTTTTGTCTTTTTTTCCTTCAGGGATGGGATTAAAATAATCATTGCATTGTTATATTTTCCTGACTCAATTTATCAAAGTCATATAGCTTTTCTTACCTGTTTTTTTTCTGGGTTTAATCATGTGACATTCACTATCAGACTCGTGATTGGTCGTTACTCGAACCTAGACCAGTGCTTCTCAATTATTTTCTGTCATCTCCCCACCCACTTTAAAATAAGAACCCCCGTGACTATGAACAGTATAATTTGTTTATAAAATTGTTAAGTACGTCTCTGCACTTCATCACTTCATACTCATTATGTCATACTTTGTCCTGTGCGGAATGTGCGCATGCTCGCGCAAGCAAACCCCTAACACCGAATTCACTGCCGCTCAATGTAGTGGAGGTGCAATTGCATTTTATTCCAGGACAGTATAAAAAAAAAACATGTTCCCCTGAGACTCACTATTTGAGAAACACTGGCCTAGACCAACTATCACATAATTTAAAGTCAACATCAAGAGGCAAAGTGGCCATCCCTGAGATTGATTACAAACATGCTTGAGTGTATATTGTAGGAAATCTCTATTCATAGTTGATCAGACTTTATCCAATTTAATTTTATGTGAATGATAAATAAAATCACCACTAGTTACTGCTTTGTATATATGTGTGAAACACTTACTACTTGCTCACTCTTAATATTTTGTTCTTACAAATACAGTACAATCAATGTGTACTCTGATATATTTTATGTCTCAATACTTATTGTTTTGGTACTTGTTATAATTTTGTTTTCCCCAATTAAGGAATGTTTTTGATTCATTAATTACATTTAGTATAATTAGATCAACATCATTTACAAAAATATATTCATTTTCAAAAACTGATGAATGGGGGAATACATATTTTGGAGTACATCTTGCATGAAACATTTTTGTTTCCTTTTTAATGCATGTATTAATATGAACCTAATCAATTACATTTTCATATTTATACGTATTCATTTTTTGGATACATTCAATTCGTGGATGGATAATGCTGTTAGTTACTAAGGTGTGAACGTGGGCATGGGATGATGGCTAGAATATTATCCTGATATTTGCTGCCATCTGCTGGATACATTTTCTTCCTTTACATATCGTTCCAAATGGCATTGACTGTGTTCTATGAAATAACCCACCAAAAAAAATCAAAGTACAGTAGTTTCCTCTTCCTTGTGTGTGAACAGACAAATATAAGCAGAGCAAATTGTAATAAGATCATCATGCTGTTTACCGATGGGGGAGAAGAGCGAGCACGAGCCATACTGGAGAAATACAACGCTGACAAAAAAGTTGGTTTCATACAAAACAACACATAATTGCTTGTTGTCTTCAAGTGTTTATTGTTTAACTCGAGGGGTCATTTTACTGTTTAAAGTAAATTGAGACGGAGGCATGTTATGCTTAATACAGGATGCAATCCTGCATGTTATAGACTTTGTAGAGAGAGAAAAGTGCCATGATTGGGAAGCTTGAGTCAAAACAGACATCATAATGTTGTAGGTGAGGATCTTCACCTTCTCTGTGGGACAGCACAACTATGATAAAGGACCCATTCAGTGGATGGCCTGTTCCAACAAAGGTGAAGCATCGTCCACATTCACATTGTCCGCAATATGCCATCATACAATTCATCTCCTCGTTTTCGTAATCTATTTCAGGATATTTCTACGAGATTCCCTCCATTGGAGCCATTAGAATCAACACACAGGTGATTTTACTGAATGCTTGACATCGTATAATCATCCACATCCAGACATGACTGTGTTTTGTGGTCCGATTTAGGAATACCTGGATGTCTTGGGCAGGCCCATGGTTCTGGCAGACAAGCAGGCCAAACAAGTCCAGTGGACCAATGTGTACCTCGATGCACTGGTGTGACATTTCTGTGCTCTAAATTCTGATGACATTCACCAATGTATGCTCAATTAAAACAATGATGGCAGTGGTGGGAATCTTGAAAATGAGGTGACATTGTTCAATGTGAGTATGAAACAGTCCAGAGAACTATCTACAGGCAGTTCTGAAGCACCATTAGAATGTTCTTGATGATTTTATTAAGGTGATTTGCACGACTGCTTCCCCCACGGCCCACGCTCTCCACTGTGGGGCCAACCCAAGTATTGTTTTATTCAGCAGACGTAACTAGGGTATTGTTTAATTTTAAACATGATGGGTGGACAGGTACTATTTTTAAACGAGGCATTAAAAAGTAAAGTTAATATAATCCATGTTGTGTTTGTGCCTTACTCAGGAACTCGGTCTGGTCATTACCGGCACCCTTCCCGTCTTCAATAAGACCAAAACCAAAGACGACAGGAATGAGGAGGTACGGTGAAGTTGACATATGCTTACAGACTTAGCAGTTCTAACAGTACAATCCAGCTTATGTATTTTCCTTACTACCATTTCTCAGCATCAGAATCAGCTCATTCTCGGCGTCATGGGCATCGATGTGTCGCTGAATGACATCAAGAAGCTCACGCCACGTTTCACAGTCAGTCAAACTCAATTTTTGTAATTTTACTGCTTCTTTACCTGTCTTTGTGTTCATAAACCATGATGTGAGTTGACCTGTTGCTGCAGGCTTTATAACAGGGGTCTCAAACTGAATTGACCCGGGGGGCCGCGGGAGGCAAAGTCTGGGTGAGGCTGGGCCGCATCAGGCTTTTCCACAAGAAAAGGACAGATAAAACATTCCAATGTTGTCAAAATCTTGATTTTTAACACACACATCAAAATGAATTAAATGAATAAATGGAAAAATGAATACAAAATAAATTAACCAGCAATAAATAAATAAATAAAATGATTATAATATCATAAGGCAGATACAGACAACTGAAAAAAAACACATGCAGGAAAACTAATTATTGCGTTTTTTATTGCCATGCGTTTTGCTGTTTTATTTTTGCACACAGCTTTGACAAGATAATCCATGAATTGAAATTTAATATTTTTTTTGTGTTACTCCCTTTTTTGGTGGTGTTTAGATAGCCACTTCCCACCAGTGAGAATGCAACAAGGCTTGGCTGGGTTTAGTCTGCGTGAATGAATGAAAAAAAATATTTCTATCTTTCCGTTGTTTCTTCCATAAAACCACAAACAGTGTTCAAATGCAAATCTTCAACTGTAAACTAGATGGCACTGCCAGTCGTGTAGTTAAAGTCCAAGTAAGGTACAGTCTGATACCAACGATCTCAATCCCAAATCAAAGCGTAACATCTTAAATCTTTGGAAAGCAAGTCACAGTCCTACGAATGACTAAAGTCGGACATCAGTCAAGTCATTTGATTAGAGTCACCCTGTTCTGAGATTTATTGAATATAAGGGTGCCCTTTGCTGCGTTCCTTTCAACAGATCGGCCCAAACGGATACTACTTTGCCATTGATCCCAACGGCTATGTGTTATTGCATCCCAATCTCCAGCCAAAGGTAGGTGTCACAAGTTTACACTATGCTGTTACGGATTGCTTCAAATTGACATTTGACATTGTGTCTATAAATAATAATTCACAAAGCATTTTTTGCGGGGGTTCTACATTTCGATATACCAATGACATCTCAGTTAAAAAAAAGTTTTAGAGTTATGATCAAGTTTATCCATGCAAGAAGCCTTACAACCTCTTAGACATATATTGGTGATTTAGTTCATAAAGATATGGAATCAGCTGCATCGGTTCTTAGCTGAGAGATAACATGACATGTCAAGTAGCGTATTTTTTGGTGTATAAAAAGCCTTCATTTTCTTCAAAAGTTGAATGATACATTTCATTTGTAAGCGCCTTTCAAAACTCTCAAGGTCACTTTACAGTCACAGGATAAAGTTTTTTTGTCTGTGGGTGAACAGCAGCAGCCATTATAACCTGATGCTCCTGATACACCGTAAAATATGGTACTTTTTTAGACTTCCTATGAGCTTCATGTTTTTAGGGCACTTACAATATTGTCAATCCAACCAACAATGATTGTAAGATAGTTTACTAAACAATTTTTAATGGTTTTTGTAGAAAAGGATCCATAACAGGAAGTTAAGGCTTTATGACAAGTATGCTGTAACTTTTCATGAGGTGAGATCTCACTGAAAAGTAGCAATTCTGTTTAGTGCCATAGATGTAGACATATTGTAGATATATATTTTTAGCATACCATAGTTTACTCCCAAAGTGACATGCTGGCATAGTGTTTGTTATTAGACACATAGGGTAAAATGAAGTACCTCCTGTTTCAAACGTAACTGTGTGTCGTTGTAATACTCTAAATGTAATTCCCTCTTCCCTTTCTTTAAGTTGCTTTCATTTCTTTTTCGCAATGTTTGATGTTTTATTCTGTCTCATGGGTCATTGCTTAATCTCTTTTTTCTGCCTTTTTCTCATTTTCATGCTGAAATGCGGCATTTATTTATTTATTTATTTATTTATTTATTTATTTATTTATTTATGCATTCCCATAATCATCCCTTTCAATTATTGAAAAACGTAAGGAACTTGTGCAGTTTCAATGTTTCGTTAAATATTTTACACACTTCTTCACTGTTTACATTGAATGTGACGTTAGTGGATATTTTTTGGGGATATTTTTAAAACAGTAATGTTGCTTCATCAAAATGGCAGTGTTTCATCTATCTAGGCATTAAACTACCACCATTATTGTAGTCACATTTCATTTTGTACCAATATCCATACACAGAAAAAATACCAACAACTACATTTCATACACTGAAGAATCATGAAACACTGGACGTGATGTTTTTCTGTCCATTTGTGCCAATGGATGGTCCTCACATGAGATTAGCCTTGATGTTGAGAGTGCTGTGGGAGCTGTGCATCAGGGATGGGAAGGTTGTGAATTTGGGACACATCGTCAGTAGTGTGCCAAGGAATCATTGGGTGTTTCGCCCTTCCATCACGAGACACCGTCACCGATGGTGGCCAGTGACAGGTTGATCATGCCAGCGCTTGTGTCCCATGCCCAATCGGAACACACATTATGGAGGTCATGCTGCTCTATGCCTTAGAACAATATTCCATATCCATATGGCAAGATACCACCCCCTAAGAGAAAAGAAAAATGTTACTCTCTTGATTAAATGCACATTGCACATTGCAGTTCAAAGTGTCTAATTTAAGATGGACATACTTTACCGTATTCGATAGTCTATGTCAATGAACATTTCAGGTGACACATATCCGATATAGCAATCCAATTTTCACATTTATGTTATAGTCACTCACACTGAATAATATCCGATATGTAATTGGACATTTATGACAAATTTGGAAGAGGTGGGTGGTACGGTTGTTGATTGCTGACCACACCTGCGAGCCTTGTGACAATAAACAGGTGGAGGAATATATTTGGGTAGGGGTCGATTCTTATCTGAAGATCTGATTCTTTGTAACCCCCTCACCAAATATTTGCTGCTATGACAAATAGACATAATAGAGCTTTGAAAGATTGACTCAAGGAAGTCACTTATATTCATATGATTCAGTTGCACAATGAAAATGCTACAAACTAAATTATATATATATATATATATATATATATATATATATATATATATATATATATATATATATATATATATATATATATATATATATATATATATATATATATATATATATATATATATATATATATATTTAATGTTCCTTGTAGAATCCAAAATTCCAGGAGCCGGTTACTCTCGACTTCCTGGATGCCGAGCTGGAGAATGACATTAAAGTGGAGGTATTCTCAGCAGCATCAATGGTGTTGCATGAACAGTGATGAGTCTTAATGTAGTCAGAAATAAACTGTAGTGGTGCACGTCTTCACCATGCAGATCAGGAGAATGATGATCAATGGCAAGATTGGCGCTCAGACCATTCAGACCCTGGTGAAAACTCAGGATGAGGTCAGAGACTATGATTTTGTTTTCAATGACGACTAAAGAGTTTTCAATCATTTGCGTCTAAATTAGTATTTTATATTCATATCATGTTCTAGAAATACATTGATAGAGGAGTAAGAACATACACTTGGGCACCAGTCAATGGAACCGATTATAGGTGAGTTATCTGAGCTTTCTAGAAGATCTTATGTGGTGTTAAGTGTACTACATTTAAGCATATACATTGATAACTAATCACAGAGCGGTCACCTAATCATGAAGGGTCTGATTTAACGTCTGACCTTGATTTAGTATGTCAGGCTGACATTACTGAGGATAACTAGTTGATTTGTTCACAAATGCACAATGCATAAACCATTTGTTTCATGAAAAACATTTTGTAATCCAAATTGTCTTGATTCATGCATTATACTTATACTATAACAAAAGGGAATTAATTTGATTATTATTATCTATGATCTCCCACATCAACCACATCAAGACCCACATGTGTCTTTGAAATGAAACAACAAATGATCATGTGTGTTTCTCGCGCAGCCTGGCTTTGGTTCTGCCGAAATACAGCGAACACTTTATTCAAGCCAAACTGGGCGATGACATCAAGCAAGCCATGTGTGAGTGCAACACCATCCGTGATCGTATGAACTGCACTTGCATTTGCTTTCATTGGCCCTTGTAGAGAAACTCCTTGACAAATTCACATTGGGTCACCACTGTTGTTTCCAAGCTGGAACTGCAGGCTGCTCCTTGTGTACCACATTCCCGACATATTTTTTCGTTTGTAGTGTAACCTGTTGGTCAGCGGCCATGCACTCCCACAGACAGGCGGACATATGAACCCCTTGTCAGGGACCCAGCCTGAGGTTCTTTTGATCCTCTCCAAACTTTTTTTCCCTTCCCCCTTTTCTTTTGTTCCAATCTGCTTTTTGGCCTTTTACTTTGCGCACAACTTTTCCACTTACCATAACCAGTTAGGAAAATGTATGAAGCATCAAAAGGATGAAATGTAACCACGACATATTTTACAACAGTATTTCTCAAATAGGCATCCACAAAACTTATATTGGTCCCTGTAAAAAAAAAAAAAAAAAAATCTGGTGGCATTTTGGAAACCGAAGTGAGGTGAAGAGCAGAATTTAGAGTCAAAGTAGTACTTATTCAGTCCTTATTCCCTGCATAGAGCAATGATTTATTTTACCCACGTACCCTTTGCCTCGTAGCATATTACCAAGGGTGTCTCCCATAAAAGATCATTTGATGCATACAGAATCTCAATACATTGAGTGTTATTTCAAGGACATTATATTTTCAAGTTCAATGATCCAATTTAGTTCGGTAGAATTAGCACTTAAAGGGCAACCGACGTCACTTTTTTGTTTTTGAACTGACATCAGAAAAACGTTTTATAGCATATAAAATACCCAAAACATGCAGTATGATATTTTTATTCAAATGCAAAACACCAATAAAAATGACTTAAAGTGTCCAAAATCTGCAAAAAATTGAGCTTTGAATTGGGCATTTTCAGAAAGTCCCGCCCCCAGTTCATGACGTCACGCCAAGATGTCTTGCATTGCTGAATCAAAACAATGGCTTCAGATTCGAATAATATGCTTTCTTGTTACACATCCTTTTATGAATATGATTCAAATAGTTCTGAAGAGGAAAGCATACATGTTTGCAATCGATTAAATAATTTATTCTGTGTCATTTTGAGGCAAACAGGCGGGGGGGAATGTCTCACCCAAAAAGAAGCAAGAAAATGGCCGCCGAGCTGTGAGGAATGAATCAGCCCGTTTCCAAAGGCTGATAAATTCGTTCCATGGAGCTTGGACTCCCTCTGCTGGCGGCTTTTGGATGTAACACACGGTTTTCAAAAAAAAAAACAGTACAGTAAAATACACTGACGCGGTGGAAAGACGCTACAATGTGTCTTTTTTCGGTCAGGCGGCGGTCCTTTTCTGACGTCACGTGAGGACTCGTCACCAACTCAAAAACAAGACTTCCTGAATGTTCAGCGCAAGTTTTAAAACGTAAAATATAGCTATATGCGGTGGAATCTTATTAAAATACGCCAAGTAGAAGTCATTTGAAGCCATTTTACAAATTATGGACGCAGCTTGTCCGGAGACGTCGGTTGTCCTTTAATTTGATTTGGGTATGGCTGAAGTCGGAAGATTCTGATGCATTTTTTTGCTCAGAGTTGACCATCTTTTTATCATTTTATTGAATTAACTTTTCAGAATTCTAAATGTGCTATTCCCTGCAAGTAAATTTCGGAAAGATGAATGAATGCATCTGTTACTTTTTCTCATGGTTATCAACATGTTATAACATGTAATACCAAGGTCCCTAAGGCCCAAACTATTAAAATTCATTTAATTCGAAGAAACAAGCAATCATCAGGAAGAGCAAACCGATTCATATAGATTCCTAAATTTTTGATTATTTATTAACCAGTTAAAGTTACATTTCGATTGATTGGTTCGCGTACCAATTAAAATTGGTTTTCGTTAGACCCCAAGTATGTCACAGACACACACACACACACACGCACACACACGCACACACACACACACACACACACACACACACACACACACACACACACACACACACACACACACATACACACACACACCTGTTGGATTTCTGAATTATTTCTGTATGATTTTCGACTAAATTCTTTGGTAATTCTCTGGTGTGCCTTCTCTGCTGGACATTTATAGCATCATCTTGGGGCAAGTACTCCCTTTTCTATCATTTCTATGTTTTTCTAATATTATGTTCCTTACACGTCTTGCATGCTTTTGTCCTCCATGCATTTTTGGATTATTACATTTTGGGCTCTGATGATGATTACCTAAAACATCAGGATGCCAAAAAACAGCCTTAAAAGAAAAAAAAAACATATGTCCCGAGTGTATTTTCATCACTTTGCTGTGTCTCGACAAAGCCATTTGGCTAATGGCGCAGATATCCCAGTAGAGTGCTTTGCCCTTTGTGTCACTTGCTGTCATGAAGAGTCTGTCAACGTTTACGGGGCCGTGAAACAGCTCAAGTCCACTCAGGCATCGGTTCAAGTACAGTATGGAGCCATCTTCTATACCATATTTTCCGGTGTACAAGGCATAACCAAAAGCTGAAAAAGGTGTGTCACGACAACATCCATGACACTCTGATGAAGGCAAAACTAAATGCTAAAACGCCACTGTCTGTAATAAAATAATCTGTTGTAAATTACCAAACACCTTCATTTTCTTCAAAAGATGACCCTCTGCCTTATACGAAGATACGCCTTCTATGTGAACTAATATTGAGCCACAAGAGGTCTGGGAACTACTGTCAGCAGCTATTTCCCCCTGTAGAAGTAGTGCATAACCCCAGCATATACTGTAGCGCCTTAAAATGTGGTGTGCCTCATATTGTATTTAGAAAACTTTTTGATATTTATATATTATTTTTGGAAAACGTTTTTCATTCATTGGAGGTGTGCCTTATAGTTCTGTCCAACTTATATATGGAACAAATTTGAAAATACACCATTCATAGGCGGTGCGCCTTTTACTCTGGCGCGCCTTATACACCGGAAAATATGGTACATATTGTGTACTCTTTTTTTCCCGTTTCACACTAGAGAGCAGTCATATTAAGATTGCAAACATTTATATCTACAATGTTTTGTAAAGAGCAAACATTCAGCACAGTTCGTCTGTGTAAGTTCTCAGTCGTACAGGAGTGGTCCATCGATGAAAAGGTTTCTTCAGCCGTCATCTGTACTTTTTTGAAGGTGTTGGACGTTTCGCTTTTTATCCAAGAAACTTTGTCAGCAAACTAAAGTCTTACTGGTCGTATCGGCCCTAATTATATATCCCTAATGTCCAGACATGGCGGCGCTGGACACTGCTATGATAGGTCCCTACTCTCAGGTTGGGGGGAGCAGAGGACGACTCCCTGCGGCCCCAACGATTGTTTCTACATTCCTGACTAACGACTGGCCTGTTGCCCCCACTCCCTCCGGTATCACCCCATCAGCATTACTAATGTTGCCTAACCTGTGTTGCCTAAGCAGGCTATTGTATAAACGATCCTAATTGAACCTCACCCCACCAGACCGGTTTAATGAAGGATTTAGTTGTTTTATGAGAATCACTTCTTTTACACCCCTTTCAAACCATCTATGTTCTTTCACTAAGATTTTAACCTCATTGTCGTCAAAAGAATGGTTGCTAGCTTTTAGGTGCAAATGTACTAGGCCCACTAGTATTATCCCTGTGATGTTGATAAAGTCTTTTTTTTTGAGAATTTGTTGAGTCTCCCCAATGTACTGCTCTTTACAATTTTCATTCTTACAATGTATTGAATAAACTACATTACTTTGTTTTTCATTTGGCAGCCTATCTTTTGGATGCACACATTTTTGCCTTAACGTGTTTATCAGTTTGAAATAAGTAGGAATTTTGTGTTGCCAAATGACTCTTTGTAGTTTTTCAGAAACTCCTGCAATGTAAGGTACTGCTACTCCTTTCCTTTTTGTATCTTGAGAATTTTTGGTTTTATTCCCTATTCTTTATTTTTGACATTTGTTGAATGACCACTGAGGGTACCCACAGTTTGTCAGTGCTCTCCTGATATGTTTTGACTCCTTTAATCTGCCGTCAACGCTTGTTGGTATTAGTTTAGCCCTATGCTGGAGGGTTCTGATAACTCCTAGTTTGTGTTGTAAAGGGTGGTTAGAATCGAAAAGTAAATATTGGTCAGTGTGCGGTACTAGTAAGACTTTAGTTTGCTGAAGAAGCATCTTGGATAAGAAGCGAAACGTCCGACACCTTCAAAAAAGTGCAGATGACGGCTGAAGAAACCTTCTCATCGATAGTTGTCCTAACTGTAATTGAGTAGGTACAACCCATTCATGGGAAAGCTTCAATTGACCGGATATCTTTATGATTATAATAAGAACGGGAATAGGGAAGTCTTTATTTGCCACACAATTGAGACATTCCCAAACTATTCTTATTTTTAAAATGTTAATGAATCACCAAGGTGGCGTGTGTGAAGAGCTCAAGCTGGGATGTGACGTCAGCTAGCTCAGGGCACTGAATTGTCATACACCACTCTATCGATTAGCTTAACAAGGAGCCTTGGTCAATATTTGTATTTGATATTGTCTTCAAAAAAAGGGCCACGGTCAGCGATGGGCAGGCCAACTTGACCAGACAACATTGGATCGCATGCACTGTTTCTCTACAATGCCATTTTTTTTTACAAAGAAGCTATTCAAAAATCTGTTTTCCATCAATCTTTAAGTTTCACAACAGAGCCGGACCTCCGCGAACATCTCCCTTTTATAAGAAAAACTTGCCCCCTCCCAAGTAGTACATAAACATTCATTCCTCTTCCAGCGGCTGCTATATATGATAGAGTGCAGCCTGCCTATAAATCTGCATGTCGTCTTTTTTTCACGGACAAAGTTTCGTTCCACAGCAATTTTCCATGACAATGTTCAAAGTGGGTCATTCAGTGATGGCTTTTGCAGACAGTGCCACCATAAAGTCGAAGAAAACAATTTTGAACGATGCTGAATGATGCACGTCTTGTCATTTACGAGATCTGGAATGTTTGACCACAGCTCAGAAAGATTTGTTGTTTTTTTTTTTTGGGGGGGGGGCTAACAAGTTGTTTCGATGCATGATATAAATGTTCGTTTTTGAAAGAACATTTTCCAATTACTTTCTGACTTTTATTCTGATCTCCTCTTTTCTGTTAATGGAGGATTACAGGGTTAATAGGCAAGTATTTAATTCCTTCTGAGTTGCCACTCTTCACTTTTCTCTCTTTGTGTAGCATCTCATTTCTGTGTATATCATGTGCCCGTTTGTGTGACTGTGTGTGTGTGGGGAGGGGTGAGTTTGTGTGTGTGTGTCTTTGTGTGTGTGTGTGCGTGTAAATGTGCGTGTGTGTGTGTGTGTGTGTGTGTGTGTGTGTGCGTGCGTGCGTGTCTGTGTGTGTATGTTGTATTTGTCTTTGTCTGCATGTATGTGTGTCAGTGTTACTACTTCTATGTTTGTCTTGTACAGTATGCATGTTACTATTTCTATCAAGGAGCAAGAATATGACTGCATATAAAATGTTTTGTGGGATCCAACATGGCAGTCAAATTATATATATATTAAGACAATCACCTATGTCCAAGTGTCATGTCAATAGTGTGACCAAATTGCAGATGATGTAAATTAAGATGTGTGTGTACGTGTGCATGTGTGTGCGTTTGTGTGTTGTGGGTCTGTGTGTGTGTGCGTGTGTGTGTGGGCGTGTGTGGGTGTGTGTGTGTGTGTGTGTATGTGTGTGCGTGTGTGTGCGTGTGTGTGTGTGTGTGTGTGTGTGTGTGTGTGTGTGTGTGTGTGTGTGTGTGTGTGTGTGTGTGTGTGTGTGCGCATGTGTGTGTGTGTGTTCAAAAGTGATGGAAACCCTCCAGCTGAAGAATTTCGACAAGTTTGGTCACACCTTCATTGCTCCACGGTGAGTGGGCCAACCGTGCCCCCTGACCACTCCCTCCAACCGAACGTAGCGTTGCGCATGCTAGAGCAAACGTGGTGCAGAGAGTGAAACTGATGGTTGCTGTTTCTTCAGGGAGTACTGCAAAGAGCTGACGTTGTCGCTCAACAACACCCAGTTTCTCCTCGATTTCAACCAGTACATTGATAGGAACACTCCAGATGCATGTGAGTCATGCATCTCTCTCAGTGTTTTGGTTTTCTTTTTAAATACTTGCACTGATGGTGTTTCGCCCTTCATCAATGTACACTGTGTGCAGTAATTTAAATGTGAGACCTGTTTGTGTGCATGCGTCACAGTCCATTTTTCGCATTAGCAATCATTCGCGTCTGAAGGGCAGACCAGCTCAGTTGATGAGTCCGGCCTGATCGACTGACCCCATTTTGTCATTCTATGCAGTGACTCATCGGGTTTGATTGGTCGTCATTTAATGGATCTCACTGGCCGAGATAGCTTACGGCCATTACCCCCCCCCCCCCTGCTAATGGAGGCATCTATCACTGCTCCATATGGAGCCAAGGTCACACTTGGCCTTTGAAACATTTGGTGTCCAAACCAGGGTTGTCCAACATCTGACCAAGGGCCATTCACAGTTGAAGCGTTTTTGGGATCACTGTCTTATATTCTTCGTAGATCACGAGGAACAAGGAATTAATAGTCACTACTCAGAACTGCAGCCCTCACCAATAATGTTGTACTGTGTTTCTGTGTGTTTGTGCAGACACGCGAAACTGGGCAATTTGTGGCAGCAAATCACAGTCACAAAGACACAAATGAAAATTACTATCAATGACTCAGAAAGCTGCAGTTTCTTATTTTCCACTGAGAGTAAAGCATACTGAACATGCCTGTGAATTTTGTTGTATGGCCTGTCTACATGTGTATTCAAATCGGACTCGTTTCAACTTTCTTGATAGTTCAAAGGCATAGTGTAGACTGCACGGTTAAAATATCCTATCAATCAGGCTTCACAAATAACCCGCACAAGCCATCTTTACGATTTGAAGAGAACATAGAAGCAAGGAAACCAGCTATTAATAAAGTTTCTAGTGTGTCTGCCTGTATCTTTTGCGGTTGCAATATCACAACCTCTCAAATGTACAACCCAGAGTATGTACAACCTAGCTTGATGGAATGGATAGCTTTTTTTGCAAAAAGCTATCCATTCCATCAAGCCATCAGTTTGTTTATTTAATTACAATACCATAGCACATTTATTATACATACAATAAGATATATTGTGTGTAGTTTTAAGGCTTATTTAGTTGAACATTATGTTTTTATGGGTAGATGGGAACGGATTATTCTCATTTTAATTGTTTCCTATGGAAAAGTAATGTTTGAAATACACACTTTTTTCCATACATACAATTTCTGGGAACCAATTAAGTTCGGAAGCTATGGTATCACTGTATCACACAAATGCTCGAGAAGCTCAATAGAAATAAAAGAAACAATTTTGCGCGCTATTTCGCTTGTACTAATGTCCACATGTGTGTGTATTAAAACCACAACTTTCAAAATCAAAGCACCACTTGTACATTTATTTTGAATTGATCGTCACTCTGAAGGATGGTCTGAGTCTATGGGCAGGAGGGATGTAGGCCCTTCGTCTCACCTTGCCAAGGCCTGTGTAATAGTATTGAATAGTTTTTGAGCCTGTTTTTAAAATCACAACATGAAGTATGATCCCACCCTTTGGCCTGTCAATTGCCTCAATGTTGCCCTCAGTGGAACATAATTGGACATCCCTGGTATAAACTATTAAAGATTAAGACATGTTAAAACCATTTACCTTTCAGTGACATGCTTGTTGTCCATTCAATTTGCTTGCAAGCCTAGCTTCTGAAGCTGTAACATGCATGATATGTAGACAGCATCTGTCTTTAATCACAGGCAATGTATCCCTTGTGAGTCGACTTATCTTGGATGCGGGCCTGACAGCCGAGCTGGTTGACTTGTGGAGAGAGCAGAAAGTGTGAGTAAGACTCATCCAGATTTGTAAGCCACGCTCCATTGTTTTGCCGGGTTATACGCGTACAGTTTTTGGAATAAAATGCTCGGCCCGGGAGTCAGTGTGTGTGTTGTGCATCCGGTTAAATTGCAAAGCAAACAAAACTCACTGCTGCCAAACAACACAAGTAGCACTGCCAGGAATCAGTTCAGAATGTGCACAAATTTAAATATGATATTGGGTTGCATTTCAGACTGCTTTCCATGAAGTTGAAATTGTTTACGCATGTGGAGCATCGTATAAACATGGCAGAAAATCTGCAAATTATCATCCCAGAAAAGTTTTGAATAGTGATTTATTTGTTTTGTTTGATTATTTAACTCAAAAAATACAATGGACCCATGGAAATGGGCAATCACTTTCCAATTTAATTAGTATTTTAGTCTAGTTAGGCAATTCCCTTTCTGCCATTTTGCCCATTATGAAAGAACATTTTGACTGATCTTTCAGGACTCAAAGAATGTGTAAAATTGTGAAACACGGGAAAAAAAAACTACGCTGGCTTGCCGAATGACTCCATTTGAGACTTGATGGTTTATTTGAGCCGCATGAAGATACTGATCATCATTTCTGACGATTGTTTCCCATCATTCTTCAGTCCTCACCAAAGCCGGTGTCCGTCAGTGATAGTTTCACTGACTGATAGGTTTGTCATTTTGAGGGAATGCCCATCTCTACTCAGTTTTCTATATTGACAGTTCAATTACTATTATTCTTATTTTTGCCTTTTCATTGGAAAGGATCAACGTACCCAAAAAAAAAAAAGATTCAGGAAAAACAGTCTCAAAAAATTTGGGAGGCAGTTGAGAAGAGTTGATTCCAGTTTCTGTTGGATTCGTTATTGTTTTTGGATATTGAGATCATATGTTTGGTAGCAAGTTCCAGTGGTCCTCGCTACATGGATGCATGACTCTGGTTGTGAAATTTAAGAGTATCTTTCTCCCCAACACATAACATACAACAACAACAACAAGTTTCATAACTTTGCTGCTGTGAAATGTAAATTTCTCCACTGCGAGACTAATAAAGGCAAATCCAATCCAATCCAATCCAATCCAACTGAGGATTCATAGAGCGACTATTTGTTAATGTGATCCACTTTGACACTTGACCATCTTTTTCCATCCTCTCAGGAATGGGACGCTGGCCAGGTTTGTAGCCACAGATGGAGGAATCACAAGAGTTTTCCCGAGAAGGTAACCCTTCTCGCCTTTTTCACCAGTGCAGCAAAACGAACCTGAAAGTTAGGGTTAATCATCTGTGCACATAAATATGCGCAACAGAAAATAAATAAATGTTAATTGATTTGAATATATGGACATTTTTTTTAGCGCCGCAGCAGATTGGATTGAGAACCCAGAGACGTACGAGTCCAGCTTCTACAAAAGGGCCCTGGACAACAACATATACATTTTCACCGCTCCGTCTTTCAACAGTAAGAACCTTGTATGTACGCACGTTTAGTGCTGGAGCTTTTCATTTTCAGTGTGGTCTGGCGTGGAATCCTAGTGCTTTTGTAACTCAGCCAGAACTGTCCTGGCGAAGATCGCACTCCTACACCCATGACATCATGCCTTTTATCCTCGCCCTCTTCCCGGCTTATATTATGTTTGTCAGCATTCATCCTCTGCCTCACTCTTGGACTGAGAGCTCCCGCTCTTTTATATCTCCACTAATCTCTCCGGCAGACGTTAGAGGAGGCAAACAAATGACTGTAATGCAGTCGGTAACACTCGACTAGATTAGAACATGGGGCTTCGCGAGCACCATCAGGCTCAATGTGAATTACAAGATCTGGAAGCGTTCCCCATCGTGGATAACAATGATTCCCATTTTAGGCATGGTTCTGAAATGTTGGCTTCTGCATGCTGTTGAGCCAAATGTGCAATGATTATATTCAATGTTCCCTTATGTGTCCTTTTCTCTGTTGCAGCAGAAGGCAGAGATAGTGCGTACGAATCTGGTATCCTCGTCAGCAAAGCTGTGGATCTCACCATCGATGAAGTCACACTTAAACCGGCGGGTCCGTTGTGCTTAATCTGACACCAGTTGTTGCTGCTTGTAATAAAGATTTGTCATTAAACCACAATTTCAAACCTTCGGGGAGCTCTGGGATCAAAAACAATTTTAATTAAAGTACGTGATTAAAACATCTATGTTTTAAGTTTCATTCATGTTTGATGAAGGCAAAGTGGATTTTTTTTTTCATGTTCTCAAACGCCAACTCAATATTTATTTAAAAATGACCTAATTTGTTTTACATCTCCATATTTTTAATATATTAATTAATTTCTAAATTATATGTAACAACAGTCATGAAAAACTCACTACAAAAAGACAATCATAGCATAACGAGAGTAACGTCTAATCATGAACCAACCAAAATCGAAATAACTTGGTTGACACAAGCACAACCGTGTGTGTGTGTGTGTGTGTGTGTGTGTGTGTGTGTGTGTGTGTGTGCGCGTGTGTGTGTGTGTGTGTGTGTGTGTGCGCGCGTGTGTGTGTGTGTGTGTGTGTGTGTGTGTGTGTGTGTGTGTGTGTGTGTGTGTGTGTGTGTGTGTGTGTGTGTGTGTGTGTGCAAACTGGGCTATCTGATTAGAAAGGGTGGAAATCACATTGCATGAAAAAAAGACAACAGAACACAACATGAAACTTGCAACCACCAAATTGCATCATTTGAAAATGTAAAAAGAAATAAAAGAAGTTGTAATATGTTCTTGGTTAATGAAGGCCATATTTTTACTGCTCGTCTGTTTTTAGTGGTGGGAGTCAAACTGAATGTCACTTTCTGGATGAACAGTTTCATGAACGCCACACTCAAAGAGAATGTAAGAGATGTTCACATACTCCCTTGTGTTTATAATTATTCTTTTTCACACAATGAAACATTCACATCAAATTAACTTGTATTCTTTATTTTAGTGTAAAGATGAGATCTGTGGCTGTATGAGGAATGACAAGGTACAGTGATGCATGTTTAAAAAAAATAAATACATCACACCACACTCGTTGCCATGGCACTGAACTGTTTTGCCCTTTTGCAGCATGTAGACTGTGTCATCCTGGATGATGGAGGCTTTCTGCTCATGTCCAATCAGGATGATTACATTATCTTGGTGAGTGTCAATGTTTAAAGCCACACGACAATGTCTTCTAATGGCATGTGCAGCTCTGGTTAATTGTTAATTTTGTTCTCTCTAAAAATGATATATTGGATTTGCTTTGGTCAGAGCTGCTATTTACAGGGCTTGGCATTTACAATTGAATATAATTGTATTTTTTGGATTGGATTGGATTGGATTGGATATGCCTTTATTAGTCTCACAGTGGAGAAATTTACATTTCACAGCAGCAAAGTGATGAAAGGAATGAAAGTAGAAAAACGAAATACATGAGCTGCTGGAAAGGCAGCCACTCTCGCGGCGCCGTCTTGAAGTCAAAAGAACAAAAAAAAAACTAAATAACAAATAATATGACAGCATAGAGACAATATGACAAAACAAAGACACAGAGCGACATTCATTCTTCAGGACTTGCTGTACCTTCTTTGTGATGACATGAAACAGTTCTAGATGAAAGAGGAGAGGATCAAAGCGTCTTTCCACCAGTGGATCAGGGACATCATGGTGGAATGTGCATGTCAACTACAAGCTAAATGTTGAAAGCAAACATGCAGCTGTAGCATCCATTGACGAAAAGAGATTGTCTCACATCTCCTGTTCCACATAAATCTGCTTCAATTCCAAGCCGCAACAGTTCCACATACGCATCGGCGCTCTGCGCTGACGCTCCTTTCTTCTTATTGCGGGTTCCTCAAGCCATGCATCCATCCAGCCGCAGACCGTCCAACGGCACTGACCTTTCCGCTAAACAAAGCGCGGGCTTTGAAGATGCTGCCCATTACAGGCGCAAAAAAGCACAATGGCCCCTTTGGTGTCCAGCGATGACAGTCGAATGGCTCCGACATTCCTCCCTTTCAAAAACAGTACTGGCATATTCATGCTGCCGAAAAGGCGCAACCGCTCAGCACAGTCTCCTCCTTGATGAATGTCGTGGTCAAAAATGCTGAAAAACAATCTGTATCCGTTCCACACGATGCACAACAACACAAAGTGACAAAAGAAAACACAAAACAAGACAAAAACAACCAAAAAAAGCAAGGCTCATGAGAGCACTTGCTGAGGCTGCCTACTCGGGCGCCATCTTGGACTTCTTTTTTATTTAGGCTTGTTTTAGTTTCGAAAACATTATAGAACACAAACAACAAAGGGCATATTTGTTTTTCATGGATTCAATTAATATTTTGCTATGCCAAAATTCATTTCCACATGATCTGGCACAAAATATGATTCACGTGATATCATCTCACGGGACTGCATTAATCTCATAGCAAGGTAAGGCAAAAAGACTTATGTCTAAGTTTCAAAGATGGCTTACTTGCCTGCTTAGAACTCCTTTCAAAGCTCCTGGACGAGGTAGGTTCATCCGTGCCTCTGCTAAAGTACAACATCAGATGCAGTAGGATGATCAAAGTTAAGCTTCTTTCAGTCAGGGATGTTTTAGTGTAGTGAGTCTCTTGTGAATATGAGCCTCTCACACGGGGGTATTCACTGCAGACTGCTGTGGGTCCCTATGGGCCAATGCTCACATATGTACTGGACTGAGGAATGCTCCTTGTCAGTCAAGGAATGACATACTGCATGTTTTTAAAGGAGGCACTTTTTTACAAAATGCCATTCAGTCCCCAAGTGTCTTCTTAAAATGGTTTTGCCAATATAGGTTTGTTTACAGTTTTTTTCCATGCAGTCCCTGTGATTTGTTATTATTTTATCAGTTTGGCATCAGGGTTGATTTTTCTGTTTTGTTTTGTTTTGTTTTGTTTTATTTTCGTAGTGTGTGATTGAAAAGAAAAAAAATGGCTCTTGAAAATACACAAGCGTTCTTTTGTAACTTTGGGATGCTAATTCTTTTGGACCGGCATATCCATTTCAAACAGACATTCTACAGTTGTGAATTGTTTGGCACCTTACTAAAGTCCATCTTCTTTAAATTGGGGCTTTTATTGGTTGGGTCTTTTATTTTGGTGAATTGAAGAAACAATCAAATGTCATTGGATTTGAAATGTCAATGTTGTATTTTCAAATATCAGTGGATTTGAAATGTCAATGTTGTATTTTGTATGCACGAAGGCTACCTGTGGAAAACAACAAGCAATGGAACATATATTTTTTTAAAATCTGTACACTTACATTTGTCCTTTTTAGCAAGGCAGAAAATGGGAGCAATGTAGTCGAGGAACTTTTTACAGGACCCTTCAGAAAAAAAACAAATCCTCTGTGGATATGGCAGGAATATAATACTGTTGCATAACATCTGACATTGCAATACTGAACAGAAGGGGAACAGGACATGGCAATGGCCCACTCCATTACATGCACCAAAGATGTGTTGACAGCTGGCTGCTTCAAGGGATTGTCTGCGTCTGACTGAACTCTCCATGCAAATTGACATAGAAAGCAGATGCCAGTTTTTAAGGAACTGATTCAGTGCCACCAATTCAGCAGCACGTTTCCCAAAATGAGTTTCCATTTTATGCGTCCAGATGGGTCAGTTCTTTGGCGAGGTAGATCCCGTTCTGATGATCAACCTGGTCAACATGTCTCTCTACTCCTTTAACAAGACCTACGACTACCAGTCTGTTTGTGACCCGGAGAAAGACAGCAAGGCTGCGGCGGGGCCCTGCTCCATCTATGTGGTCGGTTGTTCGTTGGATTTGTTTTGACATATGACGGGCATGCCGTGAACTGCTTTAACCTACTTTTTTTTTTTTGTAGCCAACCATAGCAGATTGCCTCAATGTTGGCTGGTGGGCTTCCACTGCTGCCTGGTGAGTTCATGTGTTTTTCACATTAATGATTTTTGATGGTAGCGGCCATCACCCTCATGTTTGTTGAATCTGTGTACAAGAATGTTGAGTGTGGTTGCAGTCAGTTTCTATCCTTTAATCTACTTGTATTTGTAATGTATGTCGGGATTGGAGTAATTGGGGGAATAAATTCATTAAAGATTTTTTTTATATCGAAAATAATCAAAATGTGTTTCTTTACTGGAGAAGGTGTCCTCAGTTTCAAATGGCAACATACCCGAACTCGTACATACTTTGGAAATGCAGGAGTCTATCACCAACCCACACTAGAAGACCTAAAGTAATAATTACAGACAATACTTTTATGAAAAAAAGACTGATATTGCATGAATATAAAAGGGTACAGTGAAAAACAGTTCGTACATCACACCTTTGGGCGGTGATGTCACCTTAAGTTTAACTGGTTTATTTTGCAATGTTGTAAATTTGAAACATTGTATGTCAGCACTGTGGTAGACTTTATAGTTTATAGTTTGGAAGGCGGAAGTAGACGCCGAAACATGTCAGGTATTTGAACACCTACACTGTCTGTAAGCAAAGAATCTGCTTTAAATTATTTATAGTTTATTTTTTCTCTAATGGCTTTACATTAAAATATGTACTTGTTTATGTGAGTTGTACATTGTCAGCAATAGACAAATCGTCATTGTAAATAATCCTGCTTTATACAGGCAAATGAGTGTTTTCTGGGTGCATCAAACTAAAATAATCAATAACGATCTTTGTGTAGGTCTATACTCCAGCAGCTCTTCTATAGCCTCATGTTCCCCAACCTTCTGGAGGCTGGTGAGTCGTAACACTTCGTTTTTCAATTGCTGCCAGTACTTGCTCCTCATGTATTGCCTTTTTCCCAAAACCTGGCTTTACTTGCCACTCACAGTTAATCATCCGCAGGTGTTTGGATGAACTATTCCAAACATGTTCTTCAATGTTGTTGACGAGATACCGGAAGGGCGATTTAAACGATTGTGGAATGGAAAAGCAGCATATGTTTCCTCCAAACAGTTCTTTGTGCAAACCTCATTTAGCAGAGTCATCGGATGAGGACATTGCTGATGCCATGTTTAAAGAAAGCTGTATCACAGAGCAGATACAATACTTCTTCGACAATGATGAAAGATCCTACTCGGGTGTTCTGGACTGTGGAAACTGTTCAAGGTATGCCTGTTCGTCACCGTGGGTATGCTCCTTGTGTGATATTTTTTTCATGCATCCCCACAAAAGGTCAACTTTCTCGTTTAAGTGTGAATGGGGTATAAATGATGCAATGAAGGTTTCCCTCACCTTCTCTCA
Source organism: Hippocampus bargibanti (assembly GCF_051943395.1). Classification (NCBI taxonomy): domain Eukaryota; kingdom Metazoa; phylum Chordata; class Actinopteri; order Syngnathiformes; family Syngnathidae; genus Hippocampus; species Hippocampus bargibanti. The sequence goes on along the minus strand of NC_142738.1, from coordinate 14,878,071 downwards.
CCATTTTCCTGAACATCCTTCTGTTTAATGATATGTAGAGGTAGGTTAGGAATAGTGTTGCCTTCCTGAAGGGCCTTTCAGTTTTTACTTCAGGGGGCTTCTATTACGAGTTCCATGCAGGCATATTTCAAAGTCAAAGTCAGCTTTATTGTCAAATATGCTAATATGCATGACATACAGCACAGATGAAATTAATGTCCTCTCGGACCCAGCGTGCAAGACATGCAAGGCACTTATAACGTGGCTAAAAAAGACATACAATTGACAACAGACAATACATGTAATTTCTGTATGTAAAGTGAGGTAGTGTCGTATGGAAAGTGAGGCAGTGACGTATGTAAAGTGAGGTAGTGACATATGTAAAGTGAAGAAGTGACGTATATAAAGTGACGTAATGTAGTAATGCAAAAACGAACAACAAGAAAGGGTTGAAGTGAGGTCTTGCAGAAAAAAAATGAGAAAGAAGAAAAAAATAGAGTTCAGGGTGATCGTACAGCATGTAGCGTGTACTCAGAATTCGGTGAGTGTGGCAGTGGGAAGGGGCAGGCTGGGCAGGGCTGGGAGGGAGTTGAGTCTCCGGACTGCCTGGTGGCAGAAACTGTCCTTGAGCCTGCTGGTCTTGGCTCGGAGACTCCGCAGTCTCCGACCCGATGGCAGCAGGCTGAAGAGGCTGTGGGAGGGGTGGGTGGGATCGCCAGCGATCCGGATGGCTCTGCGGGTGAGGCGGGTGTTGTAGATGTCCTGAAGGGGGGGGGGGGGGGGGGGAGACACCGATGATCTTCTCAGCTGTCCTCACGATGCGCTGCAGAGTCTTACGGCAGGACACGGTGCAGGCGCCGTACCACACGGTGATACAGCTGGTCAGGATGCTCTCTATGGTACCGCGGTAGAAGGAGGTCGTGATGGGGGTCGGGGCTCCAACTCTTTTGAGCTTGCGGAGGAAGTACAGGCGCTGGTGGGATCTCTTGGCCATTGATGCCGTGTTGTGGCTCCAGGACAGGTCTTCGGATATGTGCACTCCCAGGAACTTGGTGCTGCTCACTCTCTCCACTGCAGCACCGTCGATGATTAGTGGAGCATGCTGGGGGCGCACTCTCCTGAAGTCCACAACAATCTCCTTCGTCTTCTCCACATTCAGACGAAGATTGTTGTCCTTGCACCACGTGGCCAGGCGGCTGACCTCGTCCCTGTAGGCTGTCTCCTCGTCGTTGTTGATGAGGCCCACCACAGTTGTGTCATCCGCAAACTTTATGAAGAGGTTGGAGCTGGGTGATGATGGTGAGCAGTCGTGCGTGAGCAGAGTGAAGAGGAGGGGGCTCAGCACACACCCCTCGGGGGCCCCTGTGTTCAGCGTGATGGTGCTGGAAGTGTTGTCGCCAACTCTGACTGCCTGTGGTCTCCCCGTCAGGAAGTCCAGCAGCCAGTTACACAGGGAGGTGCTGATCCCCAGTTTGCTCAGTTTATCGGTGAGTTGTTGGGGGATGATTGTGTTGAATGCTGAGCTGAAGTCGATGAACAGCATTCTGACGTAGGAGTCTCTGGTCTCCAGGTGGGTGAGCGCTGTGTGGAGAGCAGTGGAGATGGCATCATCGGTCGAGCGGTTGGGCCGATATGCAAATTGGAAGGGGTCATGGTTGGGGGGGAGGGCAGCCTTGATGTGGTTCATAACTAGCCGCTCGAAGCACTTCATGAGGATGGGAGTGAGTGCGACCGGGCGGTAGTCATTGTGGCAGGTGGGGGACGACTTCTTCGGGACCGGGATAATGGTGGTGGCTTTGAGGCACGTGGGCACAGCAGCCTGGGTCAGAGAGGTGTTGAAGATGTCCGTGTAGACATCTGTGAGCTCCACAGCGCAGTCTCTCAGAACACGGCCAGGAATGCCGTCGGGACCCGGGGCTTTTCGTGCGTTGGTCCCTCTGAGGGATCGCCTCACGCTGTCCTGGGACAGTGTCAGCACCTGTTCGCCGGGAGGTGGTGGGGTCTTCTGTGCTGGAGTGCTGTTGTCTGCCTCGAAGCGGGCGAAGAAGTCGTTCAGCTGGTTCAGCAGAGTGGTGGAGTTCTCGCAGGTCTGTGGAGTGGGCTTGTAGTCTGTGATGGTCTGTATCCCACGCCACAGGTTCCTGGTGTCTCTGCTGTCTTTGAGGTTGCCGATCCTCCTGGAGTGCTGTCTCTTGGCCATCCTGATGCCACGTGACAGGTTGGCCCTGGCTGTCCTCAGGCCCAGCTCATCGCCAGCTTTGTAGGCAGCGTTCCGAGCCCTGAGGAGCCTGTGGACTTCACCCGTCAGCCATGGCTTCTGGTTGGCCAGGATGGTGACAGATCTGGTGACAGTCACGTCATCCATGCACTTCCTCATGTAGGAGGTAACAGAGTCTGTGTACTCTTGGAGGTCGGTGTTGTTGTTGTAGGTGGCCGCTTGTCTGAACATGTTCCAGTCAGTGTTGGAGAAGCAGTCTTTGAGTGCCTCTGACGACCCATCAGGCCACACCCTTATCTGCTTCTTGACTGGTTTGACGACTTTGACAAGTGGCCTGTAAGCGGGCATTAACATGATAGTGGAGTGTCCCGAAGCTCCTAGGTGGGGGAGGGGTAGGCTTTGTAGGCTCCTTTGTGTGTGGTGAAAACATTGTCCAGAATGTTGTTACCTCTCGTCGGAAAGTTAATGTGTCCATGGAGATGTGGAAAAACACTTTTCGAGTTGGCATGGTTGAAATCGCCAGCCAGGATAAGGAAAGCATCTGGGTGGGCTGTCTGTTGCTCGCTGATGTGCTGGTAGAGTTCATTCAATGCCGCGCTCCTGTTGTTAATTGAGCTCGGGGGGATGTAAACTGCTACCAGCAGTATGGCACTAAATTCCCTCGGCAGGTAGAATGGCCGACATTTTATGACCATAAGTTCCATCAGTGGCGAACAGTGTTTGCATACCACAACAGCGTTGCGGCACCAGGCATCACTGATGTAAACACAGAGTCCCCTGCCGCGAGTCTTCCCCCCCTCGACGAGCGCTCTGTCTGCCCGGAAGCTAGTTAGCTGGGCTAGCTGGATGGCACTGTCCGGTATGCTGTCGGTCAGCCATGTTTCCACAAACACAAAGGCACAACACTCACCCACGGTCTTGGAAGTTGAGCGGAGAAGTCTGATGTAGTCCATTTTATTGTCCAGCGAGCGCACGTTAGCCAGCGTGATGGTAGGAATGCAAGGCCGGTGGCGGCTAGCCGCGAGCCTAATGCGAATACCACCACGCTTTCCCCTCTTTTGTTTCCTCATACAGCGCTTATGGCGCCTCCACTCTGGGTTGGGTGCAGGAGTGGGGGTCGGTGGAAGAGTGGGGCTCAATGGACGAGCCGACTCCCTGAGCAATCCATGCTTGCGTAGCACTTCTGCTTCAGCTGGTTTAGGTTTTAAAAATGAACTGCCGATGTCGAGCAGAACCTCACGGGAGTAGGTACGCCTCGGGTGTAGCGAGGCCAACGGAGACGGACATTTGCACGAGTAAGACAAACACAATAATCAGAATCAGAATCAGAATCATCTTTATTGCCAAGTATGTAGGACACACAAGGAATTTGTTTCCGGTAGAACACGCTGCACTAGTATCGTTGTCAAAAAAACTGCTAAGTGGCACTATACAGTAAACACGAAAAAAACAATTTGCCGGGAGAGAGAGGAGCCGCTGCGTGTGCACGCGCCGCCATCTTGGAAAAAAAAAATTGACCTTGATCCGTCACTGGCGGGAACTGCAGGGGGAAGCACAAATACTTCCCTGCAGTCTTTGGCTTTTCTTCAAATTAACTGATATGCATGAGCTGCTGCGCATTTACTTTGCTTTAACCTACTTGTGTGTCAATTTGGGGGTTAAATATGGCTGTAATTACGCAATTTTATGGATCCCACATGTCTGGTTCCCAATGTCAGTGGCTGCACACACACACACAAACACACACACACACACGCGCACACACACACACACACACACACACACACACACACACACACACACACACACACACACACACACACACACACACACACACACACACACACACACACACACACACACACACACACACACACACACACACAGAGAAAGCCTCGTGGCAGACATAAAAAGGCCAATAAGAGGGAAAGCTTACACAGGCAACATGAACAACTGCACGGGTCCAAGCAGAATGTATCAAATGGGACTGCTTATATTACATAGCAGCTCATAAAGTAAATCACTGTACCGTTAGCAGACTGCCCAAAATACATATTTGGACAACTTGGATAAAATTTTACCAACCCTAAATTAATCCCCTTCCAGTAATGACAAGATGCGACGTATAGCATGACTATTAGATGAATGAACACTTCCGTGGATGTGGTTGATTAGATGCATGGGTTGAGGGGCGGTCATTGCATGGATGAATGGATAATTAGGTAAATGTGATCAAAGGCTAGCAGATTGTTAGAGTATATCGGTGGCTAAATAGGTGGATGGATGCATTGAAGGTGGTAGTGGGAAAGATGGACATTTGATGTACTGAAGAGAGATGAACAGGTGAGCAAAGGATTGATGGATACTGATTTTTTTAATGGTAATATGTTTTGTAAAATTATTTTTTTATGGAAAATGAGATGAGAGATGCATTGAGATATCCTTTATTCGTCTCAGATTGGAGAAATTCCCAAATCGCAGCAACACAGTTATGAAAGGAAGAGGAAAGAATAAGTACAAAAACAAAATATAAGAGCTGCTGTAAAGGCAGCCACTTTCGCGGTGCCAATTTTTAGTCAAGGTAGGACTTTCAGAAATATATGTTTTATTCACAGATACGTTACATTGTTTCTTTCGCAACTAGGTACTTTCAGAACCCCGCTGAGGGATATGTCTATGGCTTTATGTGTGGACGTAGATGTGAAAGTGGTAGACAGACAAACAATTATATGGAGTGCAAATTCAATCAAATTTATGGAACGATTCAGTGACTTAAACCGAATGCAAGAATCCATAGTTCGTAACTTTATGTATTATTGCCAAATAAATTCACACTGGGTGTCTCCCAATGGCTCACAGGATGTATCGAGCAGAGAAGCTACCAAACACCAACCTGGTGTTCCTGATCACCGACGCCAAGGCCACGTGTTTGTCATGTGACCCCAGACCGCTGCGACAAGCCGAACAACCTTGTATCCTTTCACTCAAGCCGTAAACCGTCAACATGGGAGTGACATCATGTTTTTTTTTTACTCCTGCTTCCCTCCATCCATCAGCACTTGTGACAAGAAAGCTTTAAAGTCATTGTGCAAGGACACACGCCAAAGTACTTTTCAACAGGTCCCTTCTGAGCGTCTGCGGGTGAGCAGTAAACCAGATGCAGTGCATATAAAATTGCGCTCTCACGTTACTACCAGATTGACATTTCTTTGTTTCGCTCCTGCGCGCCACCATCAAGTTAAATGAAGGTTAAGAGCAGAGGTGCACTTGTCTGCTGAAAGGTAAACAGGATATCTGTTTGACAGATGTCGCTTTAATATGGGTTGATTCTCAAACAGTAAAGGTGTCATCACAGCATTTGTCACAGGGTTACTACAGGGTGCATTTGTTGCCACGAAGGTCATTGCACTTTAACACGGACGAACACATTGTTCATTTTACTATTTTACTATTTGTTGGCCTTTCGTCTCAAAATGACTTTGATTTCTGAGTGTTTTGGACTGTGTTATTTCCTGTTTGGCCGGATTTATCGTTTCCTAATGCGATTCAGGGTCTTGCGCATCTGTGGTTTGTTTTCTGACATTTGTTTCATGTTAAATTCATGTCTAGTTAATTTTATTTCATGCCTTCTGTGTGAATATGATCAGTTCCTTTCTCAGCTGTGTGGTTTTTTTTCCTGCCTTTTTTATCATTAGTTCTATACACAACATTTTTATGAAGGAGACTTAGCAGTCATTAACTTTTCTTGCATGATGTCCAATTTTTTCTAGCAGTAGCAATGTTTGATTCACTCCTATTTAGGTTTGGTATTTTTGTAATTATATTTGATGCAATTTGTTGATATAGTAGTTACTATCATCCAAGTGTTTTTTACTTTTTTGAGAATAGTTTTTTTTTTTTTCTGAGAAGGGCAGAACAATAACTCATTTTTTTTAACACAACCTTAATGCTACTGCTCAGGTTGTTAAAAAAATGTATGTTTTTTTGTTTGTTCATTTTTTTTTCACTTCTGTGTTGGGATAATCAGTTCAGTCCTCATCCAGTTTTTTTCTGAGGCTAATTTTAAAACTCTTACATTTTTTTCAGTGGTAGCAATTTGTTTCAGGCCTTGTACTTTGTTTCTGAGAGTTTGTTTCTTTTTATTTGACATGCTTTGCATATTTAAGTCAGTAAGTAAGTAATCATATTCTGGTTTATCCCCACATTGTTGCTTTTTTCCTAAAATCTGCGTGTTCAGCCGAAGGTCCAGATCCATGCGAACTAGCCCATAATCCGAGGTACCGCAAGGGGCCTGATGTGTGCTTCGACAAAAATGAAAATGTAAGACATTGACCTCAGCGCCTGCGTGCTGACAGATTTATATGACCTCGAGTTGTTCACAAATGTTATTCACTGTCAGATTCAGATGAGTTTTGGCCTTTGGGTACAATGTTATCTTCCTTCCTTCCTTTTTTCATAACTTCTCATGTCATTGTTCCCTATCGATCTGTCTTCCTTTTGTATTTCTTAATGATTTTTGTATTCATCTTCTCATTTTATTTGCCTCTGCCTCCCACTGGCTGTCCCTCTCGTCCATCATGGTAGGATTAGCCCCTGTGTCCAATCAGCAGAGGGTCCACATTGAGCGACTCAGCCATGCTCTTGTTTCCGTTGGTTCTGCTCACTCTTTTTGGGTTAGTGTGTCACCTGTATGTACAATAGACAAGTCCGTATTATTTGTTGTTTTGCGCGTGAATTTAGTTTCAGAGGAACATTCTGATTAATATGCTTGAGATCATGTTGTCAAAAAGGAATAAAACCGGAAAAGCTTACTTTATTAAAGTGAAAGTTGTTATTTTAATACAATATTATTATTCTGCACAATCATATTTTATTACATGATTGTCATTTTTGTACGAAGTGTCAGACTTGAAACAAATATTCTTCCATTGCATATGAATGAAATGCCAATCAATATGATAAAAATAAGAATAATAATAATAAAGTAATGGTTTTGTTTTCTGAGAATCCTTTTGTAATGCACTGGAAATTGTCTGGAAGATTAATAATATGCTTAATATTATTGCAGGAGTAATGTTTTCAACCATTATTATTATTATTATTATTATTATTATTATTATTATTATTATTATTATTATTATTATTATTATTATTATTATAAATAACGATTACAATGTAAATGTTTGATTTTTAAAATCAATACACAGTATGTGTAAACTAATTGAAAATTTGGTATTGTTTGGTAAAATATTTCAACATTTCCCCCTTGCGACACTTGGAGATTCTCTCCACATGAAGTGCTTTTCATAAAATGTCATTGCAGGAAGCAATATTTCAGCTCTGTTGTTCACACCCATTATTATTCAATTCGTGACGTGGATTCCACCAAAAGGGGGGAAAGGGCTGTGCAGTTCATGTGTTATATAAATCAACATAAATTGGCAAAATCAAAGGAGGAATGTGTATGAAATACTATTCCTGAGCGGCCGACTTTGCAGCGTTTATAAATTGTCTAAATATTTGGTCTTAAAAATGGCCTCATATCTATTCGCCCAGCCTTTCATTGTTTTTTTTTTTTTTTTAAGCTTCTTAGATCAAGACACTTGATGCCTGGGAGTGTGTGCTGGGATGCGGAAAGAGGAAATAGGAAGTTGGGCTTTCTCATCTTTCCATCTCTGTCTTACTTACTTTTCTTTGCACTCCTCATAGCGAGACAGATTGTGTCACTGAAGTAAACAGAGGAAGCCCCGCTCGGCTTTCCTGCCTTTTGAATCCAGGCCACTCCGAAACCTTTTTAAGCCCAGTTGATGGCATGCCTGACCTTCCTGAGTTAACCCAACTTATTCTCTGTCACGAGAGGTGGTGATGGCGGGTGCGGATCCCAAAAAGCAGGCAGGAGGGAGCAGGAGGTTGTTTGACAAATTGTATTAAAATAAAGTCAGCAGGAACAAAATGTAAAACATCAAAATGATCTGAATGGAAAAAATACAAAGTAGCAAAAGAAGACCAAATGTAAAAGCCCGCCAAGGTTAAACAAACACGTACACGATGCATGCTGCAACCAAGCAGCAAACAAACAATGAATCGGCACCGGATGATCGTGCCAGGTGTCCTTTTAAGTGTCATTGATTATAACGACCAGCACCTGCGAGGCTGCCGGCAGGGCTGACGTCGCTACCCGCTGGTCGCCAATCTGATCGGGACGACCAGCACCTGTGCAGGTGCAGGCGGGGCCGACAGCGCCCCCCGTTGGTCGCCAACCAGATCATGACAGTACCCCTCCTTCAAGGGGCTGCTTCCAGAAGTCCCAACAGTCTCCCAAAAGGTCCACTCGCCAGGGAACGGTCGGTGGAGAGGGCAACCGCTGCCTCTCCAGCATACGACGGGCGGTGGCCTGATGGGAACGGGACTCGGCCTGGGGTGGACGAAGACGCGGCACGGATCGTCGTGGGCGTTAGTGCGATCCCTCTCGCATGTTCACGCGACGGCGCATGGCTCTGCGTGGACGTCGAACTGCCAGGCGCAGAATGGCACCCCGTACGGCCGTATGGGACCAGGTCTCGGCCGGAGGCCGATGTGGGCGTGAACTGCCCGGCTCCGGTGGAACGAGACCAGTCCAGAGCCGCTCCGGGATCCAGCGGTGAGTGGGGTCTCGGACTGGCGTTGACGCGGACGTTGCACGGCTCGTCGTGGGTGAGACTCAATTCGTCATGCACGACGACAGCGTGGCTGGACGTGGCCGTGCAATGCCAGTCACCCAGTGTCACCCTGGACGGCCACCTGGAAGGAGGTCTCGGCCGGACGTTTACGTGGACGTTGCGGCTCGTCGAGTGACGCAATTCAAACTCGACGAGGCTTGCGCTAACGTGGACGTAGCATTGCCAGGCACAGGGTGGAAATGAGACGGGTCCGATGTACCTGCGGGATCCGATGGTAGGCCGGTTCATTCTGTCACCGTTCGCGAGGTGGTGATGGCGGGTGCGGATCCCAAAAAGCAGGCAGGAGGGAGCAGGAGGTTGTTTGACAAATTGTATTAAAATAAAGTCAGCAGGAACAAAATGTAAAACATCAAAATGATCTGAATGGAAAAAATACAAAGTAGCAAAAGAAGACCAAATGTAAAAGCCCGGCAAGGTTAAACAAACACGTACACGATGCATGCTGCAACCAAGCAGCAAACAAACAATGAATCGGCACCGGATGATCGTGCCAGGTGTCCTTTTAAGTGTCATTGATTATAACGACCAGCACCTGCGAGGCTGCCGGCAGGGCTGACGTCGCTACCCGCTGGTCGCCAATCTGATCGGGACGACCAGCACCTGTGCAGGCGCAGGCGGGGCCGACAGCGCCCCCCGTTGGTCGCCAACCAGATCATGACATTCTCACACATTAACGGTCGCAGTCAGGTGTATTACGTCACTTGGCTGACCCAATTGTTAATGGACATGAACTGCTTAGCCTGTCTAATCTCCGTGGCTAACCAAAAGGTACCTAGTGAGGAGCATTATTTCATTGTGCATGCATGTTTTTTTGTACTAATAAAAAGACCACCTCGCTCAAATGATAGATTGCGATCAGGACACGATACATTGTTAAATTGTAAGAGGTCATCGTCGGCTTCATAGCGACATATTTTCCGATCTGCTTCTGAAGCCAAACCCTAGGTTGCATGCATGAATGGTCTTGATTTTAGTTAGAACATCTGGTCGTGGTGAACTCCAAACTTGCTCGTGCTGGAATGACCGTAATAATAAACAAACAGGTTAGAAAAACAGCTTCGATACAGTAAACATTCTCGGGCTGCCATGATTGATTGCACTTAATTAAAGCCGCTGAACCCTTTTATGCACAAATCATGATAACCTGTAACCTGATAATCTGATTAACTACCCACGATAATAAAGGCTGCCCCTGAAAGGGTTAGATAAAAAATCTATATAAGGAATGTCCGTTTTCCAAGTGAGAATGAAAGTTGCATGTTTTGTAACATGTCAATCAATTAACGATGCTAACACAGTTCTTATGCCATTATTATAGGATACATTTTAATCCAAAAATAGTAAGGTCGGGAGGGGGGGTTATTTGCTGCTTAAAGGGTCAGTTTAAAACTTCTGTTGAAACATGTTCAATTCTTGCTGCTTGCAGCCTCCACTGTAGATATTACCACCACGCTAAACCTGAATAAGTGACATATCCAAATTTGCTCTTTCCAGATGAATTGCACATTTTCAAAGCTTTAAAGAGGATGTTTTGACTTGTTAATTCTTAAAGCGTGAGATCTTCATGAGCAGCTGCTTGGCAAAACTAAAATCCATTTTACGGCATTAATAACACTTCAAGCCACGTCAAGGGTATTTGAACATAAATACGTAGTGTAGCAACATCTGATCTCGTCTCATTTTCCGTACCGCTTATTCCTCATTAGGGTCGCGGGGGTTGCTGGAGCCTATCTCAGCTGTCTTCGGGCACGAGGCGGGGGACACCCTGAATTGGTTGCCAGTCAATCGCAGGGCACACAAAGACATACAACAGTCACTCTCACACCTAGGGACAATTTGGAGTGGTCAATCTGCCTGCCATGCATGTTTTTGGCGTGTGGGAGGAAACCGGAGGACCCGGAGAAAACCCACTCGGGTCCGGGGAGAACATGAGAACAAACTCCACACAGGGAGGCCGGACCGGGACGTGAACCGGCAACCTCTGCACTGTGAAGCCGGTGTGCTAACCACTCGACTACCGGGCCGCCCGTGTAGCAACATATTTAAAAAAAAAACAATTTACTGTATAACAGAAGTGGTTGTTTTAAAGTGCTCCAATAATAGAGCTGAGTTGAGTTGAGTAAGCAAAAAGCACTTACGCAATCCGTGTCATAAGGCACTGACTGGAACATCTACTGGGGGAGACTTTAATAGAGCTGACTTTTAATCTGTCATCTTAATTCATTAAAAAATAATCAAGAAGAAAGGAAGAAGACCCGAAGAACATTTTAATGAAACTTGTGGGGTTTTACCGGAAATATGTCATATCTTTCCTTGTACAGTCTGTACAAGAAGTCCATTACTGCAGTTTGACTGCCTTCTTCGTGTATAATTACACTGTATGTGTTACAGTGAACCCTCGTTTATCGTGGGAGATACGTTCCAAAAATAGCCCGTGATAGGTGAAATCCGTGAAGTGATGTGTGATGAATGAAGTGAGCTTTTCTTTTTTTTTTTTTTTTTTTTTTACAATGCAATACTGTACTGCAGAATGAAACAAAAAAATAAAACCTCTTTTCAGGCCCAAAATGTGTTTAAGAATTAGAAATACAAGTATTAACGTTTTCTTAGAACGTTAAATAACAGTGTCTTAAACTCATGGCAAAATGTTAGCGGACACCCAGGCAGACAACTCTGAAAAGTTCCCTGCCCGGCCATGAAGTTGCCTGCCCCATTTTTCACAACTTGAAACACAAATTGCCAAACGAACGTTCGTTTGGTCATTTGCATACTCGGCACGGCAACCAATCAGAAGCCTGTTTCGTGCTTCGGACTATAACGTACCTGAAAAGTGTACTTGAAAGTTTTGAAAGCTGCTTAGAAAGAGGAGTCCACAAGCTTAGAGAGAGGAGTCCACGTGGCTTGTAGCGGTTTGGTTGTAGCTTTTGCTTTATTGAATAAAAAAATAAGTTTGATTTGAAAATAATAGTTTTTTTTTTTCTTGAAGAAGTTGTCGGCCACCCGGGCCAAGACGTTTTGAAAGTTGTACGCCCGACATAAAAAGTGTACGCCCCGGGACTCCGGGGAGACGTTATTTCAAACACTGCAAATAACTATAATAGTGTAACGTCCGGTGCTTGTGGTGCATGTTTGGGGGCTGGGCTTGTCGGGGGAGCGTGACGACACGAAGAGAAGGGAGGACCCGACAACGAAGGGTTCGAGAGAGTGCCTGAGGAGAATGACTGCGCGTAAGTTGTGGCGTAACAACAGCTCCTGTTTGTATGAGATAACTGCTACGTTTTAATTAAAAGACCAACCCGCTATCCAACGACTGTGCGCTTCATTTGTCACGCTGAGGGGGCATTACAATAGTTTAGAAAAAAGCTATATTTTTTGTATAGTAATTAATACAAGGTAGGAAACATTGTCACTCGTGTATTTCACAGCCCCATCTGCTGCGCCTCTTCAGCCTGACTCTGCTGCGTTGTTGCTCACGTATTCCTCCGCGCCAGCTGTATCCGCGGAGGCGACCTCTCCGTGCAGAGAAACGTCTTTAAGTCCAAAGTGTTTCTGAAATTTCTCAAACCAGCCTTTACTGGCATTAAATGTGCTTGAGATGGCGTGAATGGCCCGATCCGCATCCCCCTGCCCTTCGCTGTCATGAGGAACATCGCTGTCGGCAAAAGTCTCATCAAGTGTTTTAGCTTTTGTATGGATAACGTTGGCATCGAGCATAATGCGCTATTTCTGCAGTCATTAATCCACAAAGCTAACACAGATTCCATCCTTACAATGGCCTTGTTGCGGACTGTCACAACTCTTTTTTCATCCTTGTTAGAGCTTATTGGTGTATATTATTTTCATCCTTCTTTATGGATCGAACTGAAGATTCGTTTATTCCGTAATGGCGCCCTACAGCCGCATAGCTTTTACCTTGCTTCATCCATTGTCAGCACCATTGTCAGTTTTGTCACGGAGAAAAATTGCAAATGTAAATATGGCAGAATGTATAGAAATGAAAACTATTGGCATGGGTCTAATGAAAAACCAGTATCAACTTTATTTCACGTCGAGAAAACAGTAACGCCCCCGAGCCAATCAGGATTCACTGTAAAAAAATAGCACTGTAAAATAGTCTGCGAAGCTGCGGTAGGTGTAGTGTGATATAGATCACTGTAATAATAATAATAAATACATTTCATTTCCAAGTGCCTTTCAAAACTCTCAAGGTCACACAGCAGGGGTCGGGAACCTATGGATCACGAGCTATATATGGCTCTTTTTATGATTGCATATGGCTCGCCGATAAAACTAAATACATACTCTCGTTTTTTTCGCCGTTCATTTCCTTTTGGGGCTGCAGTTGGCGGAAAGTGCAATTTTGATTGGATGATAATGACCTAGGTTGGTGGAGAGCGCAATTTTGATTGGATGATACTGCCCGTCATATTGAAACAGGTAAACGCCACTTTAAATGAGCCCGACAAGTACACTCCAGCTTGAATGCACCGGAGCATTCGCCTTTGAGGAGAGAAAATGTTCTGATTCTAATTTGCAGTGAAACAATTCCATCGATGAAACAGTCGTATGTCAGTGACATTTTAACAAGCCCCATGTTAACGTTAGCATCACTATTTATTTATTTATTTATGTGTTTATTTATTTATTTATTTGTGTTTCCATCAAATGGCCCAATTAAAGAGTTCAGTATTTGCATTTATTAGAGGCTTTGGAGAGAAATGTCAGAGAGGCCAGACTGAGATGATTTGGACATGTCCAGAGGAGAGAGAATGACTACATTGGGAGAAGGATGCTGATCCTTGAACTGCCAGGCAGGAGACAGAGAGGAAGACAAAAGAGGAGTTTTATGGATGTTGTCAAAGAGGACATGAAGGTAGCCTGTGTGAGAGAAGAGGATGCACAAAACCGGGTTACATGGTAGGCACTGATTCGCTGTGGCGAGCCCTCAAGCGAAAAGCCGAAAGGAAAAGAAGAATAAGAAGTATTTGCATTTTTGCCATTAGTGCAGAATTTGTTATTGAACTGTTTGTGTCTTAAAACCGACTATAAATTTCCTCCGGCAGGAAGACGACTCTGATTGCGGCAGAGGAACCGGCCTGAGCCCGTGCCTTGGGACCACGGTCGCACTCCAGCTGTTTCTACTGCTGTGGCTCGGCACGCCTTCTCCAAGCTCCTGATGCCTTAGAAATGTCCAAACACAAATGGCTCGAAAAACTTTCAGCATTAAGTGAGGCGGCAAAAACGCTATCAACAAACCGTCTCATGTCACTTGAGGAAGATGGAGGATGTCCTCCACGTCAGTTTCACAAACGCCGTGTTAATTTGTTCCCCACACAGTCTTCATTTCAGACACCAAAGGTTTCTCACTCATTTCCTTTTTATCGCGAACCCTGCTCAACTGCTTGTTTTCATACTGCACCCTCACAGAATCCACGACGGGGTCCAAGGGTAAGCACGAACAAAACCCTTTAATTTTGTTTAGTGCGCTCACTGATAATGTTGATTTGTGTAGTTGTTGCGATTATTTGTATCAATTGCGTATTGAGGGTGATGAACCCAACAACCCTCTACTCTTTTTGTCGTCGAGTATTTAAACATGTACTGCACCTGCTCAACAAGCATTTTGCGACTGGGTCAGTGTTGTATTGTAGTGATGTGCGCTTCATATAAAACAAAGTACAAGATACCTGGTAATCTGAGCCACACCACCCAAAAAAATAAATTAACATGCACACAAACTGTTGTTTTAAATCTGTCGCTTTGAATTGGCCGTATGAGCATACGCGTAGATATTCAAACGTTCACTCCCAACGCAGGCGGAACACTTACCACACAGATGAAGAGACTTGAGATGTATGCCGTCGACAGACTTCATTGAGCACAATTCTTCATCGATTTGAGCTGATTTGCCATCTCGTAGCATTCTAGTTTGAGTTTTACAGAGAGCAAACATTTTTCAGAACATAATAGAGGATATGTTTAAAAAATATGCTGGATGTTTGTAAACAATAGAGAAAAGGCTTCTTCTGGGTAGCAGAAAAGGAAATGAACTGACTTGAAATGAAAAAGGACAACAAAAACTTGTCTTTCACCTCAGAGTATCCCCCAGTTTATTTTGTTCCCATTAAAATAAAATAAAAATAATTTGAAAAAAAATGAATCTCGTGAAATGTATGGGTATGAAGGATAATGGAAATCACCAAACTGCCTTTTGGGAGATTTGGTTTGTTTACTGATAATAACACTGACAATTGCTTGAGCTTCTGCCATGTGGAAGGACGTGTCATGTCATAATGAAAAGGCCGGGAATATTAAATCACAAAGTGATCAAAAATGATCCTTGGCACCAACGCCCAACAGTATCAAATTGAACATCTGTATTTTGTGGGGGTTTCCTTCACTTGAATTGCATTGAATTCCCAGTGCCAGCGTTTTAACTCAGATGCCCGTTTTTCCAGTGCACAGTGCCGACAAGGTACCATATCCAGTTCCTAGTCAGCCGGAGTTCCAAACATTTCCGTAGAAAGGACAAAAAAACATTACCCTGTCGCTGTGCCTTGGCTTTGGACAGTGCGGCATTATAATCCAAAGTCTCCTCTTTGCTGCAGCTGCCCTCATTATCCTATAAACTTGAGATTTGTCAGTGTCAAAACCACGAGAGTGGAACCGAACTGGCCGTGTGGTGGCAATGAGGGCAACATCAGGATAATTTCTAGAATCACTCCGGAAGGTCTCTCGCAACGTTTGGAACTTTTTGGTTTTAACCTTGTGGCCCACCAGTCTGGTCTCATTACAATACAAGCGGATTTTAAGCACAGTATATTATCAGTTTTATTACCCGCTGCCTTTCTGCCTCCCTCTGAATTTAAAGAATACAATGCGAGCCGCTTGGACTGGCCAGAGGTTGGCTGTGTTCCCCCACAGACTGGTGCGAACGCCGTCTTCTATCTGCGTTAGCCTTGCAAAATACGAACAGAAAGACTGCCTTCCATGCGCAGTTAGACTGCACTGAACATTAAATAGGGGCCCAATGAATCATCGTCTCTATGAACGTATCCACCGCTTTCTAATATTTAAAAACAATATGCCTAGCCCATATTAAATACCTTTCAATCACATCTTCGTTTTTGGGTTGCCTTGAATGACCTCTTTAAGGCTCAAACGTATTTTTTATCAAACTGTTTTCCGAAGTGCATCAACTTGGAGAAAAACGATGATAGTTCAAATAGTGTTCCCAGTTTGAACCCTTTCTTTAATGTGAACCTAGAAGTCGTTGCCAGGTGACTTTTTTCAATTATTCTCATTAAAAATATATATTTATAAAAACAAATATGCTATTGTCATATAAATCCTGGATGGATCGATTGCGATACCAAAACATATTCTTTAGTGGTGCTCATTTTCCCGGTTTATAGATGAACAATGCTGAATCATATCTCTTTGACGCAATTTCTGACTAAAATCTCTTGAGACCGTTGTACAATTTGTAACATACAGAAAAGATGAGGAATGTCCTTTCCTCCCTGATCCACCTCCACGGAAAGCCGACTCAAGGTCTCGCCGCAGCATCTCCTTGAATTTACTTTTATTTTCTCTCCACATCACCTCGACTCAGGAGCCAAGATGACTTGTGAATGAGCTTCATATTAAACGGGACTGTCTCTTTGTTTTGCTTCCCCTCCTCCTCTGCTTCTTGCTTGTTTCCTCTCTGTTGTCACTATATTAAAAGTGCTGTGAAGCAGATGCCAGTTTACGGCATGCTCGTCCAAAATGCCCCAAAGTTCCCGGATTATCGTTTTGTTTGTTGTGTTTCTCGCACCCATCTGTTCAGCATCAGGGCCTGTTGGAGAGATTGTGAGAGGACAAAGTATCAGTGATCATTCACAATTGCCTTACCTCTCTTGAATTGGTATCATGGTCGCCATGTGCATGCCTTTGAGGTTCAAGTTCTCTCCATCTTGCCTTTGTGCTGAGCTGCCGGTGCTACTGCCTGTTCATCAAAGTGTTGATGTGAATTTAATGCAGAATTGGGGGCATGGAGGTTTTCATCTCTATTGTTGAGAAGGCCTCCTCTCGCGCCACGATATCTGATTGTGCTTTATTTACTCTTTTGTGGAACTTGACTATAGCCTGAATTCCTTTTTTTTATACATTTGTACACTATTTACTGTATAAGAGATAAATTACAGAGGGTTAAAATGTTTATTACATGGTGTTGATTATTGTGCAAATATATTCACAATAAAAGTGTTGTATTGTTATGGCTTTTTTTTTTTTTTACTTTTTAAAATTGTTGACAGTACCTCACAAGACATCACTTTTGATGTGAATACACATTGATTCACAATTTCCCTTGAAACTTGTAAAATGCCTTCTAATCTTTATTTTTGACTCAAAAGTGGTACTGATTTCAAATCAAAAAGGGATAATATGGCACCATTGGCAGGAAATGTGTTACCGTTGTTTACATTGGAGTACATTTAGAGAGCAGTGGTTGACAAACTGGAGAGACCCTTCATCACCCCTCTGTTCCTACCCCTTGATAAGCCACAGCATTGAAACAGTTCATGGTTCGTCTTGAAATAATTGTGTCCTCAACAAAGAAGTGTGTGATGTCAATGTTGATCTTTGGTATATTTTAACCTGAGCATGTCATTCAACTGAAAAGTCACACGCATAGCTAGGAAATCATAACATCCCAACATATTGACATCTTAAAGAAACACTCCCCTTTCATGAATACAATTTAATTCAAGAAATATCCACTCGACCAGTAGACCTCAACTTTGCACCTTTGCAGGGATCTGCACTCTCCTTTCTTTATCAGCCATGTTGTTTTGGCTTCACCGCGGTCATGTTTGCGGTTATATGTGTTTATTGTGATATCAATCTGAGCACCGGCTGGGCTGCAGCTCCAAAGCCTGTTATCTCCAATACTGTTTGTTTCTTTTGGAGATGTGTGAAGACAGGGAGGGCTCTGATCGTTTGCTCTAAAGTGATCTTCTCGAAGGCAGCTCGTAAAGGGATACCCATGTGAAAGGGGAAATGAGGTCGCAGCCCTTGACATGCCTGACTAAAGGAGGTACAGACGCGGCACGAGATGTGGTAGTGGTAGGTCTTGCAGCTCACCCTCGTTTTGGGATTCCAAATTTAAATACAAACCATGCGTTTTGACTTGCACATTTGTAATGTATTCTCCACTTGATGTTTCAGTACAACGACCCAAACCAGGACTGATTTAATTGGCTCGTAAGCACTCGAATAAGAGAATGCAACGAACCGCAAAGGGATGTCAACTATATATATATATCAGTGGTGGGCCATCAGAGCCAGCAAGGCCTTCTCTGCTGGCCTAACATAATCAGACATCATTATCATAATTATAATAAAAGTCAATTTCATTAAAAAAGTATTTTTTCTAAATATATATATATAATTATTCTACATACTGTTTTCTTGATGTTATATTATATCCATTTGGTTATGCTCCTTTCAGTGTTGTAGTTTTAGGTCAGAGTTTTTAATCCAATCAGAATTCAGCTTGCTTGTGTCACCAGGCTGTATGAAATCTGACCAACGCCTTCAGAATCAACAGTGAGGGCGTCTGTGCGCTGTACATGAACGGGCACATGTAGTTGATATACAGTTGCGATAGCCAATCAGATCACAAGTTGGCACAGTAAGGCCAGCTAGAGGGCCTCGCGTTGAACATGACATGTACGCGTCCTCGCTGTCGCATGTAGGCCTATTCTCAAGAACAAATGAAAAAGATTTGTTTACTTTTATTTTCAACAAATAGTTCGTTTTGTGAACGTCTTGTTGTTTTTCTTGTTTAAATTAAACTGACATTTTGTAATTTTGCGTAAAATCTTGTTAAAGATTGCATATTCTTTGTGGACTTCATAAAACTTTGTGGACAAATGATTTTTAATTTCCTTTTATTTTTAAGTGTTTCCAGTATCACGTATAGTGACAAGTTCTAATTGCTGATGCAGATTTATTGATGTGTAATTGCTCCGGAAAATAGCCTGTGTTGTAGACGATTAAGGTGTGCCCAGCCGTTGTGTCATAAATTATGGTATTACAAGGGATATTTGTTCAAGTCGGACTAAGTAGGACTTCACTGAAGGCCTAGGTGTGAAATGCACGGACCGCCACTGATATATATATATATATATATATATATATATATATATATATATATATATATATATATATATATATATATATATATATATATATATATATATATATATATATATATATATATAAATCCTCGTCTCACCCACCATGGGTGGTGTCTGTCCCCATTTCAGCTCGGGTCCTCTACCAGAGGCCAGGAAGCTTGAGGGTTCTGCGCAGTATCCGTGCTGTTCCCAGCACTGCGCTTTTCTGGACCGAGATATCCGATGTTGTTCCCGGGATCTGTTGCAACCACTCGTCGAGTTTGGGGGTCACTGCCCCAAGTGCTCCGACCACCACAGGCACGACTGTCACCTTTACCTTCCAGGCTCTCTCCAGCTCCTCTCTGAGCCCTTGGTATTTCTCGATTTTCTCATGTTCCTTCTTTCTGATGTTCCCATCACTCGGGACCGCTGCATCCACGACAACGGCTTTCCTTTCCCCTTTATCTATGACCACGATATCTGGTTGGTTGGCCATTACCATCTTGTCAGTCTGTATCTGGAAGTCCCACAGGATTTTTGCTCGGTCATTCTCCACCACCTTGGGAGGTGTTTCCCATTTTGACCTTGGGGTTTCCAGTCCATACTCCACACACACACAGATGTTTCGGTAGACTATGCCAGCCACGTGGTTATGGCGCTCCATGTAGGCTTTCCCTGCCAGCATCTTACACCCTGCAGTTACGTGTTGGATTGTCTCACGTGCCTCTTTGCACAACCTACACCTTGGGTCTTGTCTGGTGTGGTATATCCCTGCCTCTATGGCTCTGGTGTTCAGGGCCTGCTCTTGGTCAGCCAGGATGAGTGCCTCTGTGCTGTCCTTTAGGCCAGCCCTCTCTAGCCACTGATAGGACTTCTTGAGATCAGCCACTTCTGCTATGGTTCGGTGGTACATCCCGTGTAGGGGCTTTTCCTCCCATGATTGTCCCTCTTCCAGCACCTCATCCTCTGTTCCCCATTGACTGAGACATTCTCTGAGTACATCATCCGTTGGAGCCTTCTCTTTGATGTATTCATGGAGCTTGGATGTTTCATCCTGGACAGTGGCTCTCACACTCACTAGTCCCCGGCCTCCTTCCTTACGGCTTGTGTACAGTCTCAGGGTGCTGGACTTGGGATGGAACCCTCCGTGCATGGTGAGGAGTTTTCGGGTCTTAACATCCGTGGTCTGAATCTCTTCCTTTGGCCACCTTATTATTCCTGCAGGGTATCTGATCACTGGCAGGGCATAGCTGTTTATTGCCCGGGTCTTGTTCTTGCCATTGAGCTGGCTTCTGAGGACTTGCCTCACCCGCTGGAGGTATTTGGTCGTAGCCGCTTTCCTTGTTGCTAATTCGAGGTTGCCATTGGCCTGTGGTATACCGAGGTACTTGTAGCTGTTTGCTGTCTGCTATTGTTCCTTCAGTGAGTGAGACCCCTTCAGTGTGGACTACCTTGCCCCTCTTAGTCACCATCCGACTACATTTCTCCAGCCCGAATGACATTCCGATATCACTGCTGTAGATCCTGGTTGTGTGGATCAGGGAGTCTATGTCCCTTTCGCTCTTAGCATACAGCTTGATGTCATCCATGTAGAGGAGGTGACTGATCGTAGCTCCATTTCTGAGGCGGTATCCATAGCCTGTCTTGGCGATTACCTGGCTGAGGGGGTTCAGTCCTACGCAGAACAGCAGTGGGGAGAGTGCATCACCTTGGTATATGCCACATTTGATGGACACTTGCGTTAGTGGCTTGCCATTGGCTTCAAGTGTGGTTTTCCACATCCTCATCGAGTTTGCAACGAAGGCTCTCAGGGTCCTGTTGACCTTATACAACTCCAAGCATTCATTGATCCATGTGTGTGGCATCGAGTCATATGCTTTCTTGTAATCAATCCAGGCTGTGCACAGGTTGGTATGTCGGGACCTGCAGTCTTGAGCGACTGTTCTGTCAACCAGCAGCTGATGTTTGGCACCTCTAGTATCTCTACTAATGCCTTGTGTATTGATCCATGTGTCCACTTATCTTAGCCGCAATGATGCCTGACATGAGCTTCCATGTTGTGGAGAGACAGGTTATTGGCCGATAGTTGGAAGGAACTGCACCCTTTGAGGAATCCTTCATGATCAGGATTGTTCGCCCTTCGGTTAGCCATCCTGGGTGAGTCCCATCCATCAGCAGCTGGTTCATTTGTGCTGCTAGGCACTCGTGGAGAACTGTGAGTTTCTTTAGCCAGTAGGTGTGGACCATATCCGGGCCTGGTGCCGTCCAGTTTTTCATACCTGAGACTCTTCCTTGTATATCTGCCGCTGTGATGGTAACTGGGTTCTGTTCAGGGAGGTTGCTGTGCTCCTCTTTCAGAGTCACCAGCCATTGTGCACTGCTGTTATGTGCGACCTCCTTCTCCCATATGCCTTTCCAGTATCTTTCAGTTTCCAGCCTTGGAGGGTCTGCTCTGCTGTTAGAACCCTGCCACTGAGCGTACACTTTCGCAGGTTGTGTTGCGAACAGCCTGTTTATTCTTCTGGCCTCATTCTCTTTCGTGTACCTCTTTAGGCGACTGGCCAAGGCCTGGAGCCTTTGTTTGGCAGTTTCAAGTGCTTCAGGTATGGTTATCTGCATGTACCTCTTGGGTATTGGCCTTTTATTCACACCTCTCTGGGTCTCCGTCAATTGACTCACATCTTTCCGAGCCGCCTTGATCTTGGCCTCCAACCGTCTTTTCCATGGTGGGTAATGAATCTCGTGGCTCTCATGGTTGCTCTTGTAGCCAAGCATGTCACTGATGCTGAGGTGTATATCAGCTCATTGGTTTCCGTGATCGTTCCGGTCGGGATCGTTCTCAGTGCTGCATTCACAGTTTCCATGAGACTTTCAGGTGGTACTTCACATAGCCGTTGTAATCGGTGCCTTCGTTGCCCAGTTTTCATTCTTGCCATGATCTTATCTCTCAGGTCATTTGCTGCCTCGCTCAGCATTTCATTTATTGGGGCTGGCTTCCCAATCTCATTATTCATTGGGGCTTGCCTCCCAATCTCTGGTTGAACCTCTTCCTGTGATGTGGCAGCCTGGGGCCCGTCACCTCGGAATTTGTGTTGTACCTCATCAATCTCAAGTTGTGATAGCAATTGCCGTTTGTGGATATTGGAACACTGAGCTACTAGTTGTTTCGTGGTCAACCGTGACTGTGGGTTTCGAAGTAACCATTCAGCCCCCATTCTCCGCATGTAACCCCTCTGACTAGGGTTGCTTGAGTAGTAGCATTCCAACAGAGCCATGTTATCGCATCTCGTCCATCTCCGCTTTGTTCCAGTAGCCTATTTTTCATCAGGGTGCTCTGGTTCCCCAGCACCTGACGCAGACCTTGTTTGGCCGGGCGACGTCTGAGCTGGCATGTCATTCCATTTATTGTCTCTCATCATTGTATGAGGTAGGCATTAGCATGAAGGGTCTTGCCCAAGGACCCACACTGGATGATGTCATTGTGCTCATTTTCTCTGCCACAAGTGGGATTCGAACCCTCGTCTCCCATATGCCAAACCGATGCCTTATCAACTGAGCTATCCAGCCGCTTATATATATATATATATATATATATATATATATATATATATATATATATATATATATATATAGTGGTACCTCGTTTCTCGAACGCCTCACAGTTGAACAAATCGGTGTTCGAACAAAATATTCAAGATATTCTTGTTTGCGTTCGAACATCAATCGGTGTTCGAACACCAATACGACCCGTGAGTGCGTACGCGAGGGTGGGGAGCGCTCGCTCCGTGACTGTTGTCGCGTGCGGGCGTGCAACGTTTGCGTTGTGTTGCCTGCTTAACACTACGAGGACTCCACTTTCTCAGCGGCTTTCAAAACTCTGAAGTACACTTTTGAGTCAGGGTGTAGTCCAAAGCAGGCTTCTGATTGGCCGCCGGTGCCGAGTATGCAAATTGCCAAACGAACGTTCGACCGTATGACTGTGCTATTGAACTGCAGCCAGGGGCTCCATTACCGGACTCCAGACTTTTCCATATTTCTCAACCAGAACGGGAAGCCCTGAGCACCTATATAGACTCCTCCCTAGCGGCGGGACTCATTCGCCCGTCACGTTCTCCGCTGGGCACTGGATTTTTCTTTATCGATAAGAAAGACGGATCCCTGCGCCCGTGTGTCACCATCCGTAACAAATACCCTCTCCCCCGCATGGACTCAGCCTTCGCGCCCCTTCAGTCATTTTTTCTAAATTGGTCCGTATTCGTGAGGGGGACGAATGGAAAACAGCATTCAAGACGCCATTAGGGCATTTTAAGTACCTGGTGATGCTGTTCGGACTCACGAACGCGCCCGCCGTCTTCCAAAATCTAATCAATGATGTGCTCAAAAGCGGTTATTTGCGGTCGAATCCGTGCCGAAATTACCTCACAGTAAAGAGGTGAAGGGTTCAATTCTGGCTCCTTGGTCTCCACGGGCCAGTATCGGTTTTCTCCAGGTATTCCGGTTTCTTCCGGGATTCACTCAACATGCATGGCCGAATCAGAATCAGAAAGCCTTTCTTCGTCCCTCAATAGGGACAATAGGCACAGCAGCAATTTGAAAGTGTCACATCTCGTCGCAGTCCTGGGAGCGCCCCGCCCCTCCCGTCACCTCCTCCACTGCTCCCTGGAGACGGCCCCTCCCATCATCACTCACCTGGGCTCCCACAGCTGTTTGTCATTCACTGATTGTGCCTTCTGACTATATATGCCGATCTCACATTACCGTCTCCGTCGGAGAATTCCGGAAGCTACCCTCGCTACTACCTCGCCGTCAGGTCTGCCTTTGTTAGTTGCCGTCACTTACCTTTCCCTGTTTATTGTTTTGCATGCGTGTCTCAGTAAAGACTTTTTGCTCCTGGAAATCTGTCTCGCCGTGTATTTCGGATCCAAACCTTCCCACCTTCCTTCGTCACTCGAGTCCTGCCTTCTAGCCTCGAGTGTCGTGACAGAAAGGGGATAGGGTGGGAGGTGAAAGGATTAATGGGACTCTCCAATTTGTCCCAAGCTGTGAGTGTGAGTATGGATGGTTGGTTGTCTGTGTGTGAGTATACCCTGAGATTGGCTGGAAGCCGGCTCAGGGTGGCTCCTGCCGACCGCCCGAAGACGGCTGGTAGAGACTCCAAGACCCCCCATGAACCCTGTGAGGATATAGCGTAATCACAAAATAAATGGAAGGATAAATGATGGATCGAAGAAGCACCCGGACAGACCCACACAAGAACTGCAAGTATGTGCATGCTCCTCTGTCCAAAGCATTAATTCAAATCCAAACCTCAAAACTGTTGGGTTTATGTGGAGAATGGGAATCGATGGCGATATACAACATCAGGAATGCATCCACAGCTGATTCAATGACATAATAAACATATTAGGCCAATGGTACGGTGACTCATGCAATGTACGCTGTTTTATGATTTCAATGTCAGAGTTTTATGTTTCTCTGCATCAGTAACTTTTTTTTTCACTCTCCTTCTGCAATGTTCTTATTTTAGCAGTGTTGGCCTGCTCAAGTAAGAGCACTTCACCCTGAAGCTGTAGCCGTGTGACTCACTGCAACATAGGTCAAAAAAGCATCTTCTTTTCAGAGTTTGTTCCGCTAATTACAGGAAGTGAAAGACGTGCCGGACGCTTACTGTAGCAAAATGAGCGAAGAGAAACACATGGCATGTTTAACCCCCAACTTTGAAAAGTTCATCAACACTATTTTAATAGTAATAAAGCATGCATCACTGGAGATTACACTAACAAACTCTATCTATGGTGCAACACAGCAATGGCGGATGCCTAAATTTAGCCTCAACGCTCTCAGTGGCTTCGGCCCTCATGACCCCACCCGGGGCAGTCAACCCGCATCTGGATAAACTTCCCTGAAATCTGCTCGCACATCAGTGGATACAATTTTAATTGGCATTCTTTGATTTGCTGTTTCTTTGTTTTTTAAGCTTACTGTAAATTGCAATATATTGTAATATATAGTGGGGGCCTCAGTGTACGAACACCTTGCCTTACAAACTTTTCGGTTTACGAACATTACATTTATGAAAATTAAACCTTGGATTAAGCACTATTTTCGCGACACACCCCCCACCACGGCTGGCGGAGTAATCTTCGGTGGAAGAACACCAAAGCACACGACCGAACAGTGCCCCAGCCGGCCTACCTTTCCACACCCCCTTCTATGAGTGCACACGTCGATCGTCGTCAACGATACTTTTGCCGTTATGGGACCGAAAAAGACCACACCACAGTCTCGTGTTCAGCCGAAGAAGACACAAAACAAAATTACAGTCGAGGAGAAGAAGGAGATCATTGAGAAAGACGAAAGAGGTGTGCATTTGTGGCGTCACAGGTATGCACCGCGGCTGTCATGTGAATCTCAGCCTGACACATTTCACACGCTGTGTGTCACTTCCCTGAGAGTAACTTTCTACTACCATTCTACAAATAGAGCCCGGTATGCTAAGTCCACCATTGCTACCATCCTTCACCTAAAGGCTTTACACAAAGGTGTTATATAGGCGATGCTTCCCCGTGACTAATGACACCGAAATTGTCACGTGCTAGTTGACAGCTGGGGCGGGGCTGCCGCTCTCGACCTCCGCCAGCTGATGTCAATCCCCTGATCACCGATACTGGGACGTTTCAACGAGTCGCTCTCACCTCACCATTGACATGATTACGACGCCTCTCACCTCGCCAGTGTCTTGGACTTGCCAGCGCACGAGTTTGCTTCGCCCGAGATGATTGTTAGCCGCGATCGTGTAAGTTTGTTGCTTTCCGGGATTGCGTGTTTGTTTTTCACCCCCGCGTGCCATTTTATTTTGCCTAGCTTGAAGGGCTGGACACCTTCTTTTGTCGGGTCCGTGGAATCATCGGACTCGCGCCTTTTCTTGTAATAAAATCTCTGCCAACACCTACATCTCTGCCGCCTGCTTAGCTGATAGAAAAGGTGTGGTGTAACCCTTCGATTCTTGAAAGCAGCATGGAAGAATTTGTGATGTGCAGGCTTTTATTGACCAGTTCCATCCAGAAAAGACTGTGGCTATGAGACTCATCAACATGATGAATGATAATGTGATGCCTCAGTTTCGTAAGACCTTACAAGTCAGAAAAGAACAGGTGTCAGTTATGAGCCATCAACGACCATCACAAATGAAAATAAAGTCACTTTATTATATAGTGCAGTGTATTTCTTTCATTACAATACAATAGCACATTTATTATTTATTATTAAATTAAAAAGGTAATGTAGCCACAAGGGGGCACAAGCCAGTGTCTTATTGTGCCGGTCCCAAGCCCGGATAAATACAGAGGGTTGTGTCAGGAAGGGCATCGAACGTAAAAATTTTGCCAAAACAAATATGGGAATCAAACCTATGAATCCTATACCGGATCGGTCGAGGCCCGGGTTAACAACGGCCGCCATTGGTGCTGTTGACCTTCAGGGTGCCAGTGGAAAATGGACGACTGTTGGTCGAAAACGGAGAGGAGGGAGGTGTGCCCGGAGGAAAAGAGAGAAATGGAACGCCAAGAGTATAGAACTAAGAGTAGGAACTTTGAATGTAGGAACAATGACAGGTAAAGGTCGAGAGCTGGTTGACATGATGCAGAGAAGGAAGATAGACATACTGTGTGTCCAGGAGACCAGGTGGAAAGGGAGCAAGGCTAGAAGCTTAGGGTCAGGGTTTAAGTTGTTCTATCATGGTGAAGACAGAAAGAGAAATGGAGTTGGGGTTATCTTAAAAGAGGAAATTGTTAGGAATGTCTTAGAAGTAAAAAGAGTATCAGATAGAATGATGAGTCTGAAGCTACAAATTGAAGGCGTGATGTTCAATGTTGTTTGTGGGTATGCCCCACAAATAGGATGTGAGCTGGCGGAGAAGGAGAAATTTTGGTTGGACTTTGATAAAGTCATACAGAACATCCCGAGAAGTTAGAGGGTTGTAATTGGTGGAGACTTCAATGGACATTTTGGCGCAGGAAACAAAGATGATGAATAGGTGATGGGCAGGTTTGAACTCCAGATGAGGAACGCTGAAGGACAGATGGTGGTTGACTTTGCTAAGAGAATAGAAAGGGCTATTTATTGTGAATACTTTCTTTCAGAAGAGACAGGAACATAGGGTGACCTACAAGAGTGGAGGCAGAAATACACAGGTAGACTACATTTTGTGTCAACGGCGCCATCTAAAGGAAATCAGTGACTGCAAAGTAGTGCAAAGGTTGGTGAGTGTAGCCAGACAGCATAGGTTGGTGGTGTGTAGGATGACGTTGGCAGTGAGAAAGATGAAGAACCTAAAGGCTGAAGTAAGGACAACATGTTGGAAGTTGAAAAAGGAAGAGTGTTGCATGACATTTAGGAAGGAGGTAAGACAAGCACTGGGTGGGCAAGAGGTCCTTCCAGATGACTGGCAAACTACAGCGAACATAAGGTCAGAAAGACACAGGTCGGAAAGTACTTGATGTATCGAGTGGAAGAAAGTTAGATAAGGAGACTTGGTGGTGGAATGGGGAGGTGCAGGAGTGTATACAGAGAAAGAGGTTAGCAAAGAAGACGTGGGACACTGAGAGGACGGACGAGAGTAGACAGCAGTACAAGGAGATGCAGCGCACGGTTAAAGTAAAGGTTGCAAAAAAAAATCACTTTGCTGCTGTGAAATGTAAATTTCTCCACTGTGAGACTCATAAAGGCATATCGAATCCAAAGGCCAAACAAGAGGCCTATGATGACTTGTATGCTCGGCTAGACAGCAAGGAAGGTGAGACTGATCTTTACAGGCTGGCGAGACAGAGAAACAAAGACGGTAAGGACCTGCAGCAGGTTTGGGTGATTAAGGATAGAGATGGCAATGTATTAACAGGTGCCAGTCGTGTGATGGCAAGATGGAAAGAGTACTTAGAAGAATTAATGAATGAGGAAAATGAGAAGGAACAAAGAGTAGGAGACGTGACTGTTGTGGACCAAGACATAACAAGCATTAGCAAGGATGAAGTGAGGAGGGTGCTGAAGAGGATGAAGGGGGAAAGGCACTCGGGCCTGATGATTTACCAATCGAGGTATGGAAGTGTCTTGGATAGGTAGCGGTGGTGTTCCTGACTGGGTTATTCAACAAGATCTTAGATGGTGAACAGATGCCTGAAGAATGGAGACAAAGTGTAGTCGTGCCCATTTTTAAGAACAATGGAGATGTGCAGAGTTGTACTAACTACAGAGGAATAAAGTTGATGAGCCATACAATGAAACTCTGGGAAAGAGTAGTTGAAGCAAGACTAAGAGCAGAAGTGAACATTTGTGAGCAGCAGTATGGCTTCATGCCAAAAAAAAAGAGTACGACAGATGCAGTGTTTGCTTTAAGAATGCTGATAGAGAAGTACAGAGAAGGTCAGAAGGAATTACATTGTGTCTTTGTAGATCTGGAGAAAGCGTATGACAGGGTGCCCAGAGATGAGCTGTGGCATTGCATGAGGAAGTCTGGAGTGACGGAAAAGTATGTCAGAGTGGTGCAAGACATGTATCATGACTGTAAGACAGTTGTGAGGTGCGCTGTTGGTATGACTGAGGAATTCAAGGTGGAGGTGGGACTCCACCAGGGGTCAGCTCTGAGACCCTTCTTGTTTGCTATGGTGATGGACAAGCTGACAGACGATGTTAGACAAGAATCTCCTTGGACCATGATCTTTGCAGATGACATTGTGATCTGTAGCGAGAACAGAGAACAGGTGGTTTAGAAACTAGAGATGTGGCGATATGCCATGGAAAGGAGAGGAATGAAGATAAGTCGCAGCAAGACGGAATATATGTGTGTGAATGAGAGGGATCCAAGTGCAAGAGTGATGCTATAGGGGGAAGAGATAGAGAAGGTGGATGATTTTAAGTACTTGGGGTCAACTGTCCAGAGCAATGGAGAGTGTGGAAAAGAGGTGAAGAAGCGTGTCCAGGCAGGCTGGAGCGGCTGGAGAAAAATGTCAGGTGTGATGTGTGATAGAAGGGTTTCAGCAAGGATGAAAGGAAAAGTGTATAAAGCAGTGGTGAGACCAGCCATGATGTTTGGACTGGAGACAGTGCCAGAAAAGACATGAAGCAGAGCTGGAGGTAGAAGAGCTGAAGATGTTGAGGTTTTCTTTGGGAGTGACCAGGTTGGATAGGATCAGGAATGAGTACATTAGAGGGACAACTCATATTAGAGGCGTTGGAGAGAAAGTCAGAGAGGCCAGACTAAGATGGTTTGGACATGTCCTGAGGAGAGGGAGCACTATATCGGGAAAAGGATGCTGAGCCTTGAACTGCCAGGCAGGAGACCGAGAGGAAGACCGAAGAAGAGGTTTATGGATGTGGTCAAAGAGGAGATGAAGGTAGCTGGTGTGAGGGAAGAGGATGCACAAAACCGGGATAGATGGAGGACATTGATTCGCTGTGGCGACCCCTGAGGGGAAAAGCTGAAAGGAAAAGAAGAAGATTATTAAATTAAAAAGGTATGTTGTGTATAGTTTTAAGGCTTATTTAGTTGAAAATTATTTAGACTTGCAGGTAAATGACCCGCAAACTCCCCCCCCTGGTGCCATCACATGGTCGATTGCTGTGCAAGAGTCAGATTCTGGCTGGCTGGCCAAAATTGTCGGACACTTCGCTGGCCTGCTTGCGAGTTGCGGTGCCAGGCGTCGAATAAAAATCTTAATAGCACCAAGATGCCAGTAGGTGGCGATAGAGCAACGTCTTTACGGTATACCAGCGCACAAAATCTTCTTTTCCTTTAGGCTTTTACCTTCAAGGGGTCAAAATAAACAGCATAAATGATTTTTTCCTCAAACAGTGGTGGATTATTTCCTGAAAAGAAAGAATAATTCAGCTAAAATATGAATTCATAATACATACAATAAAGTCCTTTAACGGGCACTCCACCTGGATTTCAACCACGACTCTGAATATGCTATTAGCTTTCATAAAACTGGATTATGTTCAAGATTGTGGGTTGGACAGTGCTTTAACTTTTCATCTTTTAATTGGAAATATAGATAATGGATATGATATGCAAATCAAAGAATACCAATTAAAATTGTTTTTAAAAAATGTAGTTTAATGAGGAATCAGCCAGCCCTCCCTCAAACATCTCCAGTGGTGCTGCTCGCTTCCATTAATGGAGCTTGCAAGAAGGACAGCATAAGCCCAATTTTAGATTCGCTGCATTAGCCTCAAGTTAGTTTTATCGTACTTCAATATTTTTTTGTCACTTTACTTGGCCATAAGTCAATCCTCCATTAAGCGTCTCCAGCTGGTCCAGAAGCTGCTGGTCACCTCCTGACTGGTACTCGTAAGAGGGAGCATGTAATTCAGACTCTGGCCCTTCACTGGCTCCCAATACATTTTAGATTTATGTTTCGTTCATGTTATTCGTTTTCAAAATCTTTAAATTTTTCAAATCTTTAAATGACCGTGCACTACCTTAACTCCTCAACCTCATCCGCCCCTTCTCATGTTCTCGGCACCCCAGGCTTGCGGAGCAGATATTGTGAGAAGTATCAAGAATTAAACGGAGGCTCAGAGGGGATCAAGCCTGTTCCGTTGCTGATCCTTCTCTCTGGAAAAACTTCAGCAAAGGTCCTTACTGTCCATCTTAAAAACCAGCCTGAAAACTCACTTGTATTCTTTGGCATTTGACTCAGCGTGACTCAGAGTTGATCTTAGTTTTCCTGTTGGATGCTTTCTACAGTATTTTTCTCTGATTTATTGCTTTATTGTTGGAGGTATGACAGTTACTCCATGCACAGCGCTTTGTACATCGCGATGTATGTTTTTTAGTGCTCCATAAATACAGTTGAGTTGAGTTGAGTTGTGTTGAGTGGAGTTGTCCAATATTAAAACGAATTTGAAGACATCATTGTTATGGTAATTTTATAGATAAAGTGACTGTGTGAGAGCATTTCAGAATAAATCACAGTATTTCAATAAACTAAAAGATAGAAGGCTTCAGAAATTAGTTTGAGATCTTTCCAGTAGTGTGTATATGAGAATCCTGAATTAATGTATAAACAGGGATGGGGATAACATGCAAAGTCCAGACTTCACGCAGGAAGGCAGCGGGCGGGAATCAAATCCATGACATCTGTACTGTATTGTGAGGCACACGCTCGAACCAGTCGACAATAAGCCACCTTTAATTATAAATACAATGAGTAATATAATTTTTCATCCATCCATTTTCCATACCGCTCTATCCTTATTAGGCTCGCAGGCTTTATCCCAGCCGTTTTGGTGCACTATAAACGGGAGACACCCTGAAGTGGTTGCCAGCCAATCACATATATTTTTTCAAACTATATATATTTGTTTATTGATTGCAAATACTTGTCTGTTGTATTTTAATTAATAAACACAGACTGATAGCCTCAATATTAATCATCATTCAACTTGTCTTGAATACAAACAGTTTGATTAGTTTTTCATCATTAAAATGTTATTTCTTCTTTTTCTTGTAACTTCTTATATAATTGACCAGGCCCATGTGTTTGCTTCAAGAACCGAAAGCGGCCCTTCAACCGAAAATACTGTAGTTTCTATCCCTGTGTCATACAAACGCATAATTAATGCTTTTGTTTTCTTTTAATATAGTCTTTGCCAATGAATAATAAGACTGTTGAATTCATATTAAAAGGATAAAAAAACATGTCAAACAACAAAATTAATTTGAGCAAATCCAATAACAGTGATGCCAGTCTTCCTGATTTAGGGACAGGGTTTGAGCATCGCTTATGGGTGTATGGTACCCACCAGCACTATTGTCTTTAGGTCATTCATTCCGTTTTCAAATTCCCAGTCTAAGACAATTTCAAGTTTACAAATGCATTTCCACCTCTTATTATAAACAGTCTCAAACAGAAATGG
The DNA here is from genome assembly GCF_051943395.1 of Hippocampus bargibanti. Lineage (NCBI taxonomy): Eukaryota > Metazoa > Chordata > Actinopteri > Syngnathiformes > Syngnathidae > Hippocampus > Hippocampus bargibanti. The sequence goes on along the minus strand of NC_142738.1, from coordinate 14,846,074 downwards.
CGGGGGAGAGACACAGATGATCTTCTCAGCTGTCCTCACGATGCGCTACAGAGTCTTACGGCAGGACATGGTGCAGGCGCCGTACCACACGGTGATACAGCTGGTCAGGATGCTCTCTATGGTACCGCGGTAGAAGGAGGTCGTGATGGGGGTCGGGGCTCCAACTCTTTTGAGCTTGCGGAAGAAGTACATGCGCTGGTGGGATCTCTTGGTGATTGATGCCGTGTTGTGGCTCCAGGACAGGTCTTCGGATATGTGCACTCCCAGGAACTTGGTGCTGCTCACTCTTTCCACTGCAGCACCGTCGATGGTTAGTGGAGCATGCTGGGGGCGCACTCTCCTGAAGTCCACAACAATCTCCTTCGTCTTCTCCACATTCAGACGAAGATTGTTGTCCTTGCACCACGTGGCCAGGCGGCTGACCTCGTTCCTGTAGGCTGTCTCCTCGTCGTTGTTGATGAGGCCCACCACAGTTGTGTCATCCGCAAACTTTTTGAAGAGGTTGGAGCTGGGTGATGATGGTGAGCAGTCGTGCGTGAGCAGAGTGAAGAGGAGGGGGCTCAGCACACACCCCTGGGGGGCCCCTGTGTTCAGCGTGATGGTGCTGGAAGTGTTGTCGCCAACTCTGACTGCCTGTGGTCTCCCCGTCAGGAAGTCCAGCAGCCAGTTGCACAGGGAGGTGCTGATCCCCAGTTTGCTCAGTTTATCGGTGAGTTGTTGGGGGATGATTGTGTTGAATGCTGAGCTGAAGTCGATGAACAGCATTCTGACGTAGGAGTCTCTGGTCTCCAGGTGGGTGAGCGCTGTGTGGAGAGCAGTGGAGATGGCATCATCGGTCGAGCGGTTGGGCCGATATGCAAATTGGAAGGGGTCATGGTTGGGGGGGAGGGCAGCCTTGATGTGGTTCATAACTAGCCGCTCTAAGCACTTCATGAGGATGGGAGTGAGTGCGACCGGGCGGTAGTCATTGTGGCAGGTGGGGGACGACTTCTTCGGGACCGGGATAATGGTGGTGGCTTTGAGGCACATGGGCACAACAGCCTGGCTCAGAGAGGTGTTGAAGATGTCCGTGAAGACATCTGTGAGCTCCACAGCGCAGTCTCTCAGAACACGGCCAGGAATGCCGTCGGGACCCGGGGCTTTTCGTGTGTTGGTCCCTCTGAGGGATCGCCTCACGCTGTCCTGGGACAGTGCCAGCACCTGTTCGCCGGGAGGTGGTGGGGTCTTCTGTGCTGGAGTGCTGTTGTCTGCCTCGAAGCGGGCGAAGAAGTCGTTCAGCTGGTTCAGCAGAGTGGTGGAGTTCTCGCAGGTCTGTGGAGTGGGCTTGTAGTCTGTGATGGTCTGTATCCCACGCCACAGGTTCCTGGTGTCTCTGCTGTCTTTGAAGTGGTTGGCGATCCTCCTGGAGTGCTGTCTCTTGGCCATCCTGATGCCACGTGACAGGTTGGCCCTGGCTGTCCTCAGGCCCAGCTCATCGCCAGCTTTGTAGGCAGCGGTCCGAGCCCTGAGGAGCCTGTGGACTTCACCCGTCAGCCATGGCTTCTGGTTGGCCAGGATGGTGACAGATCTGGTGACAGTCACGTCACCCATGCACTTCCTCATGTAGGAGGTAACAGAGTCTGTGTACTCTTGGAGGTCGGTGTTGTTGTTGTAGGTGGCCGCTTGTCTGAACATGTTCCAGTCAGTGTTGGAGAAGCAGTCTTTGAGTGCCTCTGACGACCCATCAGGCCACACCCTTATCTGCTTCTTGACTGGTTTGACGACTTTGACAAGTGGCCTGTATGCGGGCATTAACATGATAGTGGAGTGGTCCGAAGCTCCTAGGTGGGGGAGGGGGTAGGCTTTGTAGGCTCCTTTGTGTGTGGTGAAAACATTGTCCAGAATGTTGTTACCTCTCGTCGGAAAGTTAATGTGTCCATGGAGATGTGGAAAAACACTTTTCGGGTTGGCATGGTTGAAATCGCCAGCCAGGATAAGGAAAGCATCTGGGTGGGCTGTCTGTTGCTCGCTGATGTGCTGGTAGAGTTCATTCAATGCCGCGCTCCTGTTGTTAATTGAGCTCGGGGGGATGTAAACTGCTACCAGCAGTATGGCACTAAATTCCCTCGGCAGGTAGAATGGCCGACATTTTATGACCATAAGTTCCATCAGTGGCGAACAGTGTTTGCATACCACAACAGCGTTGCGGCACCAGGCATCACTGATGTAAACACAGAGTCCCCCGCCGCGAGTCTTCCCCCCCTCGACGAGCGCTCTGTCTGCCCGGAAGCTAGTTAGCTGGGCTAGCTGGATGGCACTGTCCGGTATGCTGTCGGTCAGCCATGTTTCCACAAACACAAAGGCACAACACTCACCCACGGCCTTGGAAGTTGAGCGGAGAAGTCTGATGTAGTCCATTTTATTGTCCAGCGAGCGCACGTTAGCCAGCGTGATGGTAGGAATGCAAGGCCGGTGGCGGCTAGCCGCGAGCCTAATGCGAATACCTCCACGCTTTTCCCTCTTTTGTTTCCTCATACAGCGCTTGTGGCGCCTCCACCCTGGGTTGGGTGCAGGAGTGGGGGTCGGTGGAAGAGTGGGGCTCAATGGACGAGCCGACTCCCTGAGCAATCCATGCTTGCGTAGCACTTCTGCTTCAGCTGGTTTAGGTTTTAAAAATGAACTGCCGATGTCGAGCAGAACCTCACGGGAATAGGTACGCCTCGGGTGTAGCGAGGCCAACGGAGACGGACATTTGCACGAGTAAGACAAACACAATAAACACGAAAAAAACAATTTGCCGGGAGAGAGAGGAGCCGCTGCGTGTGCACGCGCCGCCATCTTGGAAAAAAAAAAAAAAAGCATGTAAACATTACTTTTTTTTCTTTTTTCTTGAAATCATTCCAGTTTCCAGTATTGTTTGGGGGGGGGGGGGGTAGTTGTATGTTCTGTGTGCTTGACAATGGCAATGCATGTGATGTTATGCAGATGGTGGTGGAGGAGTCGGGGGGTTGTAAAGGATATGCCCTTGAAACAGTTTATTTTGCAGGCATACACAGACTCCACTAATTGTTCCTCCCGCATTTTGCCTCCTCCGTATACGCCGACACCCATAAACAAAAGAGTAAGACAGAAAAAAGTCTGAAAGATTGACATTTTGTCCGTGATTGAAAGTGTGACATGAAAACGTGCCAGCGCAATCCCGTTGAATGTTAAAACCTACATCGATGAAGTATGACTTGTTTGAAACTGGTGATATGTGATTGATGAAGCAAGTGATACAGGCCCAGGGAGAACATACAAAATCCACACAGCAAGGCCAGAACTGGAATTGAACCTGATAGCTCTGCACTCTGAAGTCAACAAGCTTACTACTCGACATATAATATGTGCTGCCTGGAAAATATAAATACTACTGGAATTTAGTTTATGACTCTCTCTTCCTCTACTGCTAGTAGTCTTTTGTCTCAAATTGTAATCACTCATATCATTCAGATACTTTAGTTTAAAAAAAAGCTAATAAAAATCACAAATACAGTCCGTCAAAAGTTACTTCACACAATAGTTGTGCGGGGGAGTTGTATGTGTGTGTGTGTGTGTGTGTGTGTGTGTGTGTGTGTGTGTGTGTGTGTGTGTGTGTGTGTGTGTGTGTGTGTGTGTGTGTGTGTGTGTGTGTGTGTGTGTGTGTGCGCGTGTGCGCGTGTGTGTGTGCGTGCGTGCGTGTGTGTGCGTGTGTGTGCGTGTGTGTGTGTGTGTGTGTGTGTGTGTGTGTGTGTGTGTGTGTGTGTGTGTGTGTGTGCCTCGACTGGGATCACCACCTTATCGTACCCTGAGAGCTATGTCGGCCGGAGTCTTGCACTCCTGGCAGGGTCACCCAAGCCGAACAGGTTGAGGGGTAGAGGCCAGACAAAGAGTGATCCCAAACCCGCACCCGGGGGTAGGCGTAGGCGGAGTCCAACAAACAGAACTACCGGCAGCCCCCTGCAACTCCTGCCAGAAAATGGTCGTCATGAGTATGCTCATGACACCAGAAACTCATCTGGTAAGAGCGAAGATGGTGGAAGTGTGGACTGTGCACCCACACACTCACCTTAATCTCTACCTTTGCGCAAGCTTCTTGCCCCAATCTCCCCCCCCCCCCCCTCCCATGGAAACCCAAAGTCCTGTGACGATGTGGAATGGCAGTGGGCACAGGCCAAGGATGTGGCTGGAAGTGCCTAGCCAAACCATGCACACAGGCGACAATGGAGTGATGGTCGTTGATAGTGCGGGATGGAGCAGCGCATCTCCTCGGCAGCTTCCATTGTGTCTGAGCAGCTCCACACTGCTCACCCCTGTGATGGGGAAGGACCTAGAAAAAGTGGTCTAAAAATTGTCTGCTCTCCACACTCCGGACGGTAAACCGCAATCGTCGGAGCATCCCTCCTGCGGTCGAAACTTCAAAAAAACGAATCACAAAAAAACTAAGCATTGCTTCGTGGAATGTCCGCACGCTGTTGGACCTGGCTCAAACCGCTGAGAGGCCCCACCGGAGGACAGCACTTGTAGCCATGGAGCTCGCAAGATACAACATCGACATTGCAGCCCTCAGCGAGACCAGACTACATGGAGAAGACTCCCTGACAGAGGTTGGTGCAGGGTATACCTTCTTCTGGAAAGGGGTCCCCGAAGGCAACCGCCGTATCCATGGAGTTGGCTTTGCTGTGAAGTCCCAACTGCTGCAATGCATTCCGGAATCCCCTATTGGCATCAATGAAAGGCTGATGACCTGGCGCATTCCCTTGGCAAAGGGACGCTTCACGACGCTCATAAGTGCTTATGCACCAACTCTGGATGCCAACCACATTGTCAAGGATGAGTTCTACGGAGCTCTGGACACCATCCTGCAGAAAACTCCGGCCACGGATAAGCTCCTCATCATGGGAGATTTCAATGCGAGGGTGGGCATGGAACATCTTGTATGGAATAAAGTTATTGGCCAGCATGGAGTGGGAAAGATGAACACCAATGGCCTTCGGCTACTCTCCCTCTGTGCAGATTATCACCTGGTCATTACTAATACCATCTTCCAAATGAAAGACAGGTTCAAGACCACTTGGCAGCACCCCCGCTCCAAACATTGGCACCTCCTGGACTATGTGATTGTCCGTCAGAAGGACATACAGGATGTAATTATTACCTGTGCCATGCGTGGAGCTGAGTGTTGGACTGACCACCATATGGTCAGATCCAAACTCCTCATACGCATACATCCCGTCGTCCAAGGACAGCTCCCAACGGAAAGGTCTGCTGCACAGCACTGACCAACCCCACCATCAAAGCCAACCTTCAACGTCTCCTTGCCGAAAAACTCGACAAGATCCCAGAGGAACCGGTCGACTGGCAAGCTCTGCGTCAGGCTATTTACAGCACAGCCTCAGAAGTGCTTGGACAGTCAAGGAGAAGACACCAGGATTGGTTCGATTCAAACTCGGATGAAATACAGTCCATTCTAAAAGCAAAACATGAGGCCCACAAAGCTCTTCTGTCCTGTCCCACATCTCACACCCGGAAAGCAATATTTACTGAAGCAAGGGCAGCAACCCAGCGCGCACTCCGTGTCATGGAGGACACCTGGTGGTTGCAGAAGGCACATGAGATCCAATATCTGGCAGACTGTAACAACACCCGGGGTTTCGACAATGCCATCCAAGAACTGTACGGCCCTAGAAAGCAAAAACTTTCTCCAGTGCAATCTGCTGATGGTTCTGTGCTCCTTAAGGACCGCCATGAGATCCTTGCTCGCTGGGCAAACCATTTCGAGACCCTTCTCAACATCACCAACCCCGTCAACTCAAAAATTCTGGACAATGTTCCAGACCTGCCGCCAATCATGAGCCTCGACACCCCACCGTCCTTTTTAGAGACCAGGCAAGCCATCATGAGCCTTAAGGACAACAAAAGTGCTGGACCTGATGGCATCCCTGCAGAAGTTTACAAACACGGAGGTTATCTCCTCACGCGCCGTCTGCACCTCCTTATCTATAACATCTGGGAACACGGGAAGCTCCCACCGGACTGGAAGGATGCCAACATCATTGTAATCTACAAAAAGAGAGGGGACAAAACAGCGTGTGGGAATAGCCGAGGAATCTCTCTCCTCTCCACCGCAGGGAAAATTCTGTCCAAAATCATGCTCAGTAGGTTGGTCAAGCATCTCTAAGAGTCTGTGCTTCCAGAAACGCAGTGTGGTTTCCGGAAGACAAGATCCACCACAGACATGATTTTTGTATTAAGGCAGCTTATGGAGAAGAGCAGAGAACATCACCTGGACCTCTACATAGCCTTCATAGATCTCAACAAAGCATTTGACACCGTCAACCGTGAGTTGCTATGGAAGCACCTCTCCAAACTTGGGGTTCCACCCAAGTTTCTTTGCATTCTCCAGCAGCTGCATGACGGGATGCAAGCCAGAGTATTCTTCGGAGAGCTCCAGTCAGAGCTCTTTGGGGTGAACGCTGGGGTGAAGCAGGGCTGTGTCTTGGCTCCAGCACTCTTTAATATCCTCCTTTCTGCCATCACTTGCCTATTTCACAAAGGCATCCGACATGAAGATGGCATCCGCCTGGAATACCGCCTCGATGGAAACCTCTTCAACATCAGACGGCTCCAGGCCCACACAAAGACAAATATCTGCCACATCTGCGAACTTCAGTATGCTGATGACTGTGCTGTACAAGCTCACAGCTCAGAATCTATGCAGCATGCTCTCAATACCATTTCTAACTTATACCAGTCTTTTGGTCTCCAGATCAACATAAAAAAACAGAGCTCATGTTCCAACCTGTGTCGCGAACTCCCACACCACCCAGCCTTCACATCAATTTCACTAAATGTAGTGGATTGTTTTACCTACCTTGGCTCCACTTTGTCCACCAATTGCTCCCTTGACATTGAAATACACAATCGTATAAATAAAGCCTCATCCTCGTTTGGACGTTTACGCAGAGAGTGTTTATGAACCGTAACCTGAGAATTGGAACCAAAATTGCCGTATACAGCGCAGTATGTCTGTCCACTCTCCTCTATGGGGCAGAAACATGGACCACATACCGCCGGCACTTAACTACCCTTAAGGCCTTCCACATCCGGAGCCTGCAGAAGATCCTTGGCCTGTCCTGGGAAGATCGAGTTCCTCACGCAGACATCTTTCAGCGCACAAATTCCATCTGCATGGAAGCAGCAGTTGCAAAAAAACACCTTCGGTGGATTGGACACACCATCCGCATGCCCGATCACCGCCTGCCCCGCCAAGTCCTCTATGGACAGCTGAAAGATGTGAAGCGCTCTGCAGGGGGGCAAAAGCGACGCCTCAAGGACTACACCAGGGACCTCCTCAAACGAGTCAACATCAACATCACGGAGCTCTAAGCTTTGGCCTCAGACCGACAAACCTGGCAGACCACTAGTGCCAGGATAGTCTCTAAAATACATCAAATCCACATAGACAGACAATTAGAGAGACGCAATCAACGGCACCAGCGGGCGGCTGGTACCCCCCTGCCATCCGGCCTCCCATGTTCCATCTGCGGACGTGTCTGCGGCTCAAGGATTGGGCTCTATGCCCATGAAAAGTGGCACCAGCGACATCGTCGCTAAGCCCCCCCCCCCCCCCCCCCCCCCCGCCCCAACATCCCCTCCCCAAGCGTCATCATCACCTATGATGGACAGCTAGAAGAAGTGTGTGTGTGTGTGTGTGTGTGTGTGTGTGTGTGTGTGTGTGTGTGTGTGTGTGTGTGTGTGTGTGTGTGTGTGTGTATCTGCGAGTGCAAACTGTCAGCAGGGTTCACTTACAAGCAGCGCCGTCAATCTCACGCCCGAACAACAGGAAGCATCTGTTTGTTTAAGGCGACAGGATCTCCTAACACGGCGTATCTATGTTTACTGCATCTGGGTCTGTTGTCATCACTAACCTCAACACACACACACACACACACACACACACACACACACACACACACACACACACACACACACACACACACACACACACACACACACACGCACGCACGCACACACACACACACACACACACACAGACGTACAAAAAAAACACACACGAAAAAGGTTCATTAAGGATGCAAAGCTATTCAACCAGTGTATTTAAGTTCAACATTAGTTACGAGTATTTTAATGTTTTTTTTTTCATATCCGGTAGCGAACTGGAAACCATTATAATAATATTACAGTGATACCTCAGCGTATGAATTTAATTGGTACCCAGAAAGTGTGTGTAAGGTGAAAAGTGTGTCTTCCAAAAAATAATTTCCCATAAAAAAAACATTAAAATGACAATAATCTGTTCCCAGGTCCCCATAAAACACAATTTTCTAATAAATAAGCCAGAAAACTGCACGCAATATACCTTATTTCATGTATACTAAATGTGCTATTATATTGTAAATAAAGAAATAAACTGTAATGTATAACAAAGTCATTTTATTTAACTTTGTGATGGTCGTTGATGGCATGATGGAATGGGAAGGGGTGGGAGGGATGGAGTTACTATTTGGAAGGCGAGTCAGATTCCATAAGGATTGTCGGAAGGAGGGTTAGACTATCTGTCATCGGCTTATGCCCAGGCTTATGCCCACTTTTCTTCCTGGGTAATGAAAGTCCGGTTAGGCATCTTTTCCCCCAAAAGGCCGGTTTCATCAGCATTAAACACTTAATGAGGAACGTAACCTTCTTCTTCCACCATCTTGAGGAATGATTCCTTGTAAGCTTCGGCAGTTTTATCGTTAGAACTGGCTGCCTCACCATGACGAATGACACTATGAATCCCTGTACGACGCTGAAAGTTCTCGAATAATCCGTGGCTAGTCTTGAAATCGTCAATGGATGACGAACTTCCAAGTTGCCTCTTGACGATATCCGAGTGACGTTGCCATGCTTTTTTAACAATATTTCATTCACTCATGCTGTACCTTGCTCGCTGCTTTTCGTTGATCAAAATTAAAAGAAGTTTTTAAACCTCTTCTATTGCTTGAGACCGTTGCTTAGACAGCACGGAAACACCCATATCAACACACACACCTGTAATAGCTTCCTTGTTCCGAAGGATGGTAGCAATGATCGACTTTGCATACTCGTACTGGGACGCTAAGCCACACAAACGACCACCTCGGTCGTGTTTCTCGGTGATCTCCTTCTTCTGCTCGACCATAATTTCGTTTTGTGTCCTCTTCGGCTGAACATTAGCCTGTGGTGGGGTCTTTTTCGGTCCCATAATAGCAAATGTATCCTTGATAACAAACCACGTATGCACTCAGAGAAAGGGTGTGTGAAAAAGTAGTCCGACAGCCACAGTGGCGCTTTTCGGCTGTGTGGTTTGGTGTTCTTCCGCCAAACACTAGTCCGCCAGCCACCGTGGCGCTACAAGATTCTATTCTCGCGAATTTAATGTTCATAAAGCGTTTGTAAGCCGAGGTATCACTGTACTTTGCTTTTTTGGGGGGCAAACATTATTGTGCCCCACATATTTGGGCCACATATTTGGGTGGGTTTGGATGGATGGATGGATGGATGGATGGATGGATGGATGGGTAGCTACTGTATTTTCCGCACTATAAGGCGCACCGCATTATAAGGCGCACCTTCAATGAATGACATTTTACAAATTTTTCCATATACAGTAAAGTCTCGTTATATCGATATCGGTTATATCGATAGTACCGCTTATTACGATACTATTTTCATTTCCCTTGCACATTTGTAGTCTTTTTATGTATAATTAGTACCGTTTAGTACGATACCCGGTTATTACGATAATCCGGTTATTACGGTGCTCCTTTTCATCCCCCGCCGGCCATTTTTGTTATTTATATCGATATATCCGTCGCGTCATTGGTCAACTTGGTCACGTGTCTTGTTACGTGAGCCGCCATCGGTCGCGCCATTGGTCGACTTGGTCACATGAGCCGCCATCGATCGTGCTATTGGTCGACTTGGCCGTGTGACTTTGTCACGTGACACGTCATCGGTCGCGCCATTGGTCAACTTGGTCACGTGTCTTGGTTACGTGTCACGCCATCAGTCGCGCCATTGGTCGACTTGGTCAGGTGACTTGGTTACGTGCCCAGCACCCGTGTAGCAGAGCCATTTTCATTTTCAGACGCTAGCTCGTGTGTAGCAGACGAGATTGAAGTGTTTGTGTTAAAAGGTAAAAATGGGAAGCAGAAGAAGATTGATGACTTTTTTAAATTGTATACATAATAGAGTAAGATGTAAGCGTTGCAGTTTCCCTGTTGTGTTATGTACATGCCCACTGTACTGTATATGAATGCAATCGTTTTTTGCAACAATGTTTCTTGTTTTGTCTGCTGAAGCGCGATGATTTTGAAAATTATTAACATTCCATACTGTGTATTAAAGGACAGCCGATGTCACTTTTTATTCAAATGCAAATAAAAATGACTTCACGCCAAGACGTCTTGCATTGCTTGTGAATCCAAACAATGGCTTCAGATTCGGATAATATGCTTTCTTGTTACACATCCAGCTATGAATATGTTTCAAATACACTGTCGTTCTGAAGATTAAAGCATACATGTTTACAATCATTAAAGAATTATATGTGCCATTTTGAGGCAACATTGGGGGAACATCTCTCACCCAAAAAAAAAGGGAGCTAATGGCCAGCTCCGTTTCTTATATGGCGCTTGGCTGCCCTCTTTTGGCGGCTTTTGTTTAATGCAGTTCGGCGCAGGATCGGATATATCGATAGTCCCGGTTATATCGATATTTTTTCGGACTCCCTTGAATATCGATATAACGAGACTTTAATGTATAAGGCATTGTAAGGCGCTACAGTAGAGCCTGGGGTTACGTTATGCATTCGGTGCTAACACTGCTTAGCCTTAGACGGTGCTAGACGCTGCTTAGACGGCTGCTTAGAATGTCAACAAAACAGTCAGATATGTCAGTCAAACTTTATAAATAGATTACAAATCAGCTTTCTGACAACTCTATTCACTCCCAAAATGAATAAACAGCTGTGTTATGTCGGAAGAACGAGAGGAGAGGACTTGCCTGCGAATGGTCTTTATTTACAACTGCATCATTCTCAACTTGATGCTGTTAACAACCCTGCTTTATGACACTGCTTTACAACACTGACGCGACGTCACGTGACACGTCACAAACTGTTTTATTATTTTCTCTGAGGTAAAGTATTCGTATTTTCGTGAAACAGTTCAAGCTACAACGCGTAGTGCATCATTTATATCACATCGTAAAGGGAAACCTTTCCTCCATTCAGTAAACACGTAAAAAACATTTTGATGCTGTTACGGTGAATTAATAAACTCTTAATAGTGCAAAGCAATAACAATCACAATAATAACTCTAAAGCAATAGCATAATAACTGTTGTTGACGCGTTCATGTCCCATACCTGTCAACCTGTACGTTTTTGCCGTACAAACTACGTTTATTATGCATTTTAAGACGTGTACGACGTACAAGAAAATCTGCACGAAAAAACGCAAATTTGTCAATTACAGGTACCATCCGGTATACACCGACTATCACGAAACAGCAAATCAATCAAGTCAAACGAGTTCGCTGCAGTCGCCTCTATCTCTGTATCATTTTTTTCATTGCAAATGAAGCGAGCGGTTTGATGCTACTGTGCGCATGTGTCTACCGCCAGTGGCATACAATAGAGAACACTGTAGTAATTAAGCAACATTTCATCATTTATTAATATTATGTACAGAATGATATAGCGAAACACATGTACAATATTACATGTTAAACTACATAAATAAACACGCTTGAAAAAAATATGGTGTGAGATTATTTTGTATTTTGTAAGGGAAAATATGACAGTTTGTAAGGGCATGGAGCCGTGGAGGTTGACAGGTATGATGTCCATATTCACAATATGACCAAACTTGTTGAACTGTAAAGACACAAAGGAAACTCGTAAAGATCAGTTCAATCCTCATCAACGAATCCCTGGAATTTTTCTTCCATGTCCGAATTGAACAGCTGGACGAATGCGGCATCCAACACGCCCGGCTTTGTCTCATCCAAGTATCGGTAGTCATTCGTGGAGTCAGTGTCGCTATCGTCTGGCGGTTCGGTGACAATTCCTGCCTTCTTGAAAGCGCGGACCACAGTTGAGACTGATATATCAGCCCAGGCATTTACGATCCACTGGCAGATAGTGGCGTATGTTGTCCGGCGCTATCTCCCCGTCTTGGTGAACGTGTGTGTCATGATGCCAAAAGAAATGTTAAATAATTTTGTGTTTTCTGGATTTTGGATGGGAGAAAGGTGCGCATTTCTCCCCATCCAAAACAGTAGAATTGGGCGACCACTAATTGACTCTGAGAAGGTGATTGCAACCACCTGGAAATGTCCAATTGCCGCTGGGACCTGATTGGCCAGAAGCTCAGGTGAAGCACCTTTAAAACCAGACTGAGCCAGTTACTTCAAGGAAGAAGAGGGAGAAAGGACAGCCTGGAGAGCAGTGTTACCTGTGGTCTGCCCAAAACCTACATCCATTGCAACTTCAAATAAAGAAACCTCAAAATATCCGTCCTGGATCTGGCTGAGTGAACTTTTATCCTCTTTCCACCTGCTTGCTGTCTCGCCGCACAACAGTGTGTTCACCTTCTGCTATCCATCGCTCGCACGCAGTGTGCAGTCTAGCTTTGAATGCTCTGTAGACACCACCCCAGCATGCACCGCGCACTACTTCTACGGGGGGAAAATGGAATCTCGGCTGCTTACCGTAGTTGAGAGACCTGTTGCGGGTCAATATTGATCCATATATATGGCGCACCGGATTATAAGGCGCATGGTCAACTTTAGAAAAAAATTAAAGCATTTAGGTGTGCCTTATAGTGCGGAAAATACGGTAGATATAGAGATAGAGAGAGCAAGAGACAGCAAGAGAGAGAGAGAGAGAGAGAGAGAGAGAGAGAGAGAGGGATAGAGAGGGATAGAGAAGGATAGAGATAGATAGATAGATAGATAGATAGATAGATAGATAGATAGATAGATAGATAGATAGATAGATAGATAGATAGATAGATAGATAGATAGATAGATAGATAGATAGATAGATAGATAGATAGATAGATAGATAGATAGATAGATATACTTATTGTTCCAATATTTGTTGATGAGAACTGCTGCACTGGGTTTTGTCACTGCAATGACTTTTTGGGGGGGAATCAAGAAGGCTGAAAGAAGTTCATGGGGTGGGCACGAGAAGTATGGGGAGGGCTGAGACTGAGGAAGAGGGTGTGGAGGAGGGGTGAGGGAGCCGAGGACGAAGTACTTGGAGGAGAGGAGACGCATCCTCTGCGCAGTGGTGGGAGCAAAATCTCCCAGTGAGCGTCGGACTCATCCGGTACTTTGGGCGCATTTCTCTGATTTTCATTACTTATTTGTATTTGTGGTGTACGATACGTGTATCGTGATGTGGATTTACAAGTTACTGCTGACTATCTCCGTGCTCTCTTACTCAGGTAAGCTTGACCGCCACATCCACGTGAGCGCTCGAGCAGACGCGTGTGTGCGCGTGTGCGTCTGTGCATATCATGACGCACAACCAAGTAAAATCATTCAATCGTCATCCAGCATGACAAGATCAATTTGGTTTGCTTTTTTTCCAGAAATACTTTGTTTAGCTCACGTCGACCAGTGAGTGTCAATTCCTATCTCGAGTGTCAATTCCTATCGTAAAATGCGTCTCCCCGGACACTTGCACGTGCGTCTGTGCGTGTATGAGTTGGGGAACTCAAATTGTAATCCTTCCTGACCGCTCTGGATCACCGATTTGCGTGCGTCATCATCCACTTAGTGTGGGTGCTCGTCAACCTCAGTCAGCAGTGATGTTACCACCATGATCCGCTATATAATAATGAATTACTGTGCGTCATTATGGTACTGTATTTACCATAGTCAAAACTTTCATCAGTCAACAACAAATCTGTGATGACTTTTAAACAGCTTTTTTCTTATTGTCATTATCCCATATTTTTTTATTTTAACATATTGTTAAATGCTTATTGCATGGTTATTGTACTATATGGTGTGTGCTGTGTATTGCCAAGTGAATATCAGTTTAATTTAATGTCTCAAAATGTTCCTGTATGAGGCATCACAGCAAAGTGTTTGGAAGTCATTGGTTAGCTTGTTTGGCGAAGTTCTGAAGGATAGTTTGGGGCATATAATGTGTGCATGGGGCATACACGTTTGTACATTCTCCCCATTGTTGTGTGGTTTTTCTCTATGAACTGCAACTGCCCCCTACATTAGAAAAAAACATGGATGTCATGTTTACTTAAGACAAAATTATGAATGTAAGTGGTTGTTTCTCGGCCCTCAGTGTGTGCATCAATAACAAAGTGAGTTATGGCACACAATTAATGCTATTTATGATTCAGCATTTTGTATTTTATTAAAGTTGTTGTTGTTGTATGTAAAGTTGTCTGGTATATCAAAGTATCCTGTACATCTGGTACTTGTAGTATACTGTAACATGCTATGGCACATTTGCAAAGTTCATCCTGATCTGCTTGCCGGAGAAATACGTTTTTTTTCTTCAGAATGTTTCTTCATATTAGGAGCAGCTCACATAATGATGCACTCCCCTGCAAACTACAACTACAATATTAAACCAGAACTTAGCATTAAATGTACTTTACATCTCATTGGCTTGTACTAAATTTAATGAGCATTTTTTTCTGTATGTGATGTGATTCTTTCAGAGGGTAGAAGAAATGCACTGCAAGACTACATCAAGACTGATGGCTTGCGTCTGTTTCTTACACCCCCGAGCTCCTCCCATCCGACCAAAAGTAGGAAGGTCAGCATGGCCAAGTGCGCTCGAATCTGCAGCCGTAACAAAAAACTCCCTTTCACCTGCAGGTAATGCCTCCACTCTAATGTCACTGCACAGAACGCACTGACGTTGGACTAGATCCCAAAATGTGCACTCCATACCAAAATAAAGTGATACCTTGGCTTACAAACTTAATTGGTTCCCAGACAGAGTGTGTAAGGTGAAACGTTTGTATCCCAAAATGGAATTTCCTTAGGAAACCATTAAAATGAGGATAATCCGTTCCCAGGTCCCCATAAAACATAATTTTCTACTTTCTAATTTTCTAAGCCTTAAAACTACACAAAATATTCCTTATTTTATGTATAATAAATGTGCTATGGTATTATAATTAAAGAAATAAACTGTACTGTATAATAAAGTCGTTTTATTTACTTTGTGATGGTCGTTGATGGCTTGGTCAATGGAGTGGCCGGTTTCATCAGCATTAAACAATTGAGGAGGAAAGTAGCCTTCTTCTTCCACCATCTTGAGGCATGATACCTCGGATGTGCTTTCTCTGCGATAATTTTACCTTTTTCCTCATCAATTGTGTTCTGTTTAGCTGGGTTGATAGCTTTTTGCGTCAAGTGTACAAATGGCTTGTGTGGGTTATTTGTGGCGCCTGATTGATGATATATTTTAACATTCCAGTTTACACTCTGCTTTTGAACTATCAAAGTTGAAACGAGTCCAAATTTCACTTTTTTCTTACCATTTTCTCATCATTTCACTTTTTTTTCACTTTTGTTTCTTTTGCTCTTTCGTATCCTTTCTGCGCATGTGTGTGTTTTATCACTCTCTCTCTGTCGTCTTATATTTGGAAACGTTTTATAGACTTAGATATTCTATTTGGATTTTTTTTTTCATTCATTGAAGGTGTGCCTTATACTACGGTGCACCTTATATACCATAAAACATGGTATATAATTTGAATTTTGAAACACACTTTATTGGAGCTCCAGAAATGGCCAAAATTGTCCTAAAATGGTGACTTCATGCCAGGGTCGATGAAAAGGTTTCTTCAGCCGTCATCTGATGACAGATGACCTCTATGGACCACTCCTGTACGACTGACAGCTTACACAGACATATTCAAGCCAGCGGGTTTTAATTGTGTCATTTCGGCTGTGGCATTTTGAGACTTGTTCATGAATTGCCTTAAGTGATTGACATCCCAACCGAGTTTCATGTTGCAAAGCAAAACTAGGTATGAGGGACTGAATTTAGAAAAAAAAAGTTTGATTGTTTCATAAAATTGCATTCATGCCGAAAATACATTTTCACGCGCTTACAAGATAATTTAAAAGTAATTTGGGATACGCTTAATAATATAGGAACAAGCCACTTTCAAAAGCGCTTTGTTTCTTCTTCAGTTGTTTTCCGATGTTCATTAATGTTAAACAGGCCACTCTTAATTGTGTTGCATCATGTAACAAAGTCAAAGTCAAAGTCAAAGTCAGCTTTATTGTCAAATATGCTAATATGCATGACATACAGCACAGATGAAATTAATGTCCTCTCGGACCCAGCGTGCAAGGCACTAATAACGTGGCTAAAAAAGACATACAATTGACAACAGACAATACATGTAATTTCTGAATGTAAAATGAGGTAGTGTCGTATGTAAAGTGAGGTAGTGACGTATGTAAAGTGAGGTAGTGACGTATGTAAAGTGGGTAGAGGTGGTTGAAGTGGTTGAAGTGAGGTCTTTCAGAAAAAAAATGAGAAAGAACAAAAAAATAACGGTGTTAATTGAGTGAAATGCATGCTTCACTTGTGTGATTTTTTTTTTCTTCCTTCACTGTCTTATTTTTATTTTTTTGGTGCACAGAGCGTTTCTCTATGATCAGCAAAACAGGAAATGCCAGTGGCTGTCTTTTGACCGCAACTCACCCGTCGTCAAGACGCAACACGACTTGAATGTCCGACTGTATCAAAAGAAAGGTGATTATCTCGCGCGATATGTCATCCAAAAAAAACAACAACAACCCTGGATTTTTAGCTTTGTTAGGATGTCATCCTTTGAGAAATAAACAAGGGAAGGGCAAGAACCAATGTCGTTGTTTATTGTGTCCCAGCACATTATGAATCATTTTGTGTCATTACAGATCTTTTGTATAAACTGGAAATTCCACCCACCCTAAAAACAGCTCTGATTGCCCAACACGTGAAAAATCTTCATGCAAACACATTTCAAAAAGCCAAAGTCAGCTTTATTGTCAAATATGCTAATATGCATGACATACAGCACAGATGAAATTACTGTCCTCTCGGACCCAGCATGTAAGGCACTTATAATGACTTTAACAAACATAATAATCGTGAAAACGCCAATTTGCCGGGAGAGGGGATTTGTTCATTACAGCAAGACCATAAAAAAGAACTTAAAAAAAAATATATATATATATATATATTTTGTTTTTTTTTTTTTTTTTCCAGACTACATTCGCGAATGCATCATTGGTACCGGTGGAAGGTACAGAGGTAGAAAGTCAATGACAGTCAGAGGAATCCCGTGCCAGTCCTGGGCGTCCCCAATTCCTCATGAACACAAGTAAGAATCATCTACTGCATATTTATATAGCTGTGTTTGTTTTGGTCTGTTAGTGGTGCAATTAGTCAGTAGCTATAGGCTATGGTGGATGCTTGTGCACACGATATGAGAGAGTGAGAAATCCCGGGGTGCAATCCATCATCAAAAATGCACACATCAGTTCTTGCTACAGGCTTAGTGTTTACCCAAAAATGTGTGTGTGTGTGTGTGTGTGTGTGTGTGTGTGTGTGTGTGTGTCGTGTGTGTGTGTGCGTGTGTGTGTGTGCGTGTGTGTGCGTGCGTGTCTATGTGTAGGTGTTTGTGTAAAAACACGATTATATCTACCAGCCTAGGGTGAAGCTGGAGGTACTTTCTTGCTGAGTAACATTCCCAGATAAACCACATTTTTCAAATCGGATACCCTGTAAAAATAAAACAAGGCAATTAAAAATGTACTCGTGCAGGGAGTGAAACATTGTTTCTCTACTGTGTTATGGTGAAAGTGTGGTGGGCCAGAAAGGAGGGATTTTACGCTTGCATTCAGTATGAAAGTCTCATTGCAGCTGTTGTGGTGTGGCTGGAGAGAAAATACAGAAAAGGACAAAACCAAGCTCAAACGAATCACAGATGAATATGTTGCATCATTTTATTTAGCAAGCAACCAGTGGAAAAACAGCTAAAATGCAGAAAATCATAACACAGTTGACCACTGGTAACTGCTCGGAAATCATTTCAGTTCTTACTTTTGCTATAAGTGAAATGGTCCTTTCAACTTTGATGCAAAAAAAATGAAAATTGCTTCAGATACAAAGGAGAGTGTCACATTGACCTTTCAACCTCAATATGATTTAAACAGGAAGTAATTATGAACATGGCTTGAAAAATATAATTGTGGAGAACATGAGAACGCTTATGTGAAGCTAGGTGGGCCAGTGGTTAGTGCAGAGGTTCAGGGTTCAATTTCAAATCTGGTCCCATTAAATGGACTTTGGATGTTCTCTTCGAGCCTTTGTGGGGTTTGTCAAGTTCCTCCGGTTTCATCCAACAATCCAAAAATATGCATGACAGGTTCATGGAACACTCTAAATTGTACCGAGATGTGAGCGCAGATGTTTGTTGGTCTCTGTGTTGGAATCCGGTTCAGGGTGTCCACCGCCTCCTACCGGAAGACAACCAAAAACATTGATGGAAGAATAAGTGGGTGCCAGACAAATCAAATTAAAGATAGGGATTACCAAGTGTGCTTTTTTCTACATTAGGAACATCCGAATACAATGTTTATGCCAGTGCGAAAGCTAGTTCACTTTATACCTACATAGAAATTAACTCATTCACTGCCATTCCAGAATGTTTTTGGTAATTGAAAAGTGTGATGTGGAGCGTAATTCTCGAATTATTTCGATTATTAGTTTTTCTTGCGGGGGGAGTGGTGTCGATAAACCGCTGGCCAGACCTCTGGCAATGTTTTTTCCCTTCATGGGGAGCAGCATTTGCATTTTGTCCTTGTTAGTGCTTTGTTATAGCTTCAGCTGTTGTTAAAGCTAAATATGAGTTAGAGATAAATATGAATGTATTGCATTGTATTGTATTGTATTGTATTGTATTGTATTGTATTGTATTGTATTGTATTATATTATATTGTATTATATTGTATTATATTGTATTATATTGTATTGTATTGTATTTTGTACATCCGCCCTCATTTCAAACTCAGATACATCCAGACCCATGTAACATAGGAATTAACTATGTTTTTCTGATGGAAGAAGAGAGTCTAAGGTTTGTAACGCTGTCTTGAATGTTTATGTACTCCTAAAACTCAATATTCTGTAAGTCCTGCAAGTTGAGTGAAAATGACAAAAACCCTGGCACCGGAGTGTACACACTTTTGCACATCCTCTGGCAGTGAATGAGTTAATTCAAAAATATTTTTTCAATTTTTTTATGGGAAAATATACTCACATGCCTCAGATTTTTTCACAACACACTACTGTATTTCCCCTAGCCAAATCAGCAAAGACATTTTTACTGACCTATCCAGATGGCCTGTGGATGCGGTTAACTATGCAACCAGTTCAGAGATGGTCTTTCCATCATCACTTGGAAAAACGATATTTGGCTCACCATGTGGCTCTCTGGAGGCCAAGGCCATGTGCGGTCCTCATGGAGAATATATGAGTCACCATCATCATTGTCGATTGTTTATACAGTAAAGTCTCGTTATATCGATATCGGTTATATCGATAGTGCCGCTTATTACGATACTATTTTCATTTCCCTTGCACATTTCTAGTCTTTTTATGTATAATTAGTACCGTTTAGTACGATACCCGGTTATTACGATAATCCGGTTATTACGGTGCTCCTTTTCATCCCCCGCCGGTCATTTTTGTTGTTTATATCGATATATCCGTCGCGCCATTGGTCAACTTGGTCACGTGTCTTGTTACGTGAGCCGCCATCGGTCGCGCTATTGGTCGACTTGGCCGTGTGACTTTGTCACGTGACACGCCATCGGTCGCGCCATTGGTCAACTTGGTCACGTGTCTTGGTTACGTGTCACGCCATCAGTCGCGCCATTGGTCGACTTGGTCAAGTGACTTGGTTACGTGCCCAGCACCCGTGTAGCAGAGCCATTTTCATTTTCAGACGCTAGCTCGTGTGTAGCAGACGAGATTGAAGTGTTTGTGTTAAAAGGTAAAAATGGGAAGCAGCAGAAGATTGATGACTTTTTTAAATTGTATACATAATACAGTAAGATGTAAGCGTTGCAGTTTCCCTGTTGTGTTATGTACATACCCACTGTACTGTATATGAATGCAATCGTTTTTTGCAACAATGTTTTGTTGTTTTGTCTGCTGAAGCGCGATGATTTTGAAAATTATTAACATTCCATACTGTGTATTAAAGGACAGCCGATGTCACTTTTTATTCAAATGCAAATAAAAATGACTTCACGCCAAGACGTCTTGCATTGCTTGTGAATCCAAACAATGGCTTCAGATTCGGATAATATGCTTTCTTGTTACACATCCAGTTATGAATATGTTTCAAATACACTGTAGTTCTGAATATTAAAGCATACATGTTTACAATCATTAAAGAATTATATGTGCCATTTTGAGGCAACATTGGGGGAACATCTCTCACCCAAAAAAAAAGGGAGCTAATGGCCAGCTCCGTTTCTTATATGGCGCTTGGCTGCCCTCTTTTGGCGGCTTTTGTTTAATGCAGTTCGGCGCAGGATCGGATATATCGATAGTCCCGGTTATATCGATATTTTTTCCGACTCCCTTGAATATCGATATAACGAGACTTTACTGTATTTCTTCTACTATGGAATCATTGAACACCATATCATTTCGCTTGTATTATTTTCAGTGTTGGGAAGTCGGACTTTGGTACTGTCCTTCAGTATTTTGAAGGTTATCTTGTACTCTCCAAAAATGATTTTCCATGAATGCTTTGTGTTTTACATCATCTTAAAATCCACCAGTTTATTGAGTTTGAAAAGTCATTTCATCGGACGAATGTCAAATATTTAAAAATATGTAACACATATTTATTTATTTCTTTATTTATTTATTTATCAATCCATCCATCCATCCATCCATCCATCCATCCATCCATCTATTTTCCGTACCGATTGTTTTTACATTCGGGTCACGGGGGGTGCTGGAGCCTATCCCGCCCTGAATTGGTTGCCAGCCAATCGCAGGGCACACAAAGACAAACAAGTCACTCTCACTCTCGCACCTAGGGACAATTTGGAGTGTTCAATCTGCCTGCCATGCATGTTTTTTGAATGTGGGAGGAAACCGGAGGACCCGGAGAAAACCCACGCGGACCCGGGGAGAACATGCAAACTCCACACAGGGAGGCTGGAGCGGGACGCGAACCGGCGACCTCTGCACAGTGAAGCCGACGTGCTAAACACTATTCCTGTGACTGTAAAGTGTCCTTGAGAGTTTTGAAAGGCGCTTATAAATGAAATGTATTATTATTATTATTATTATTATTATTATTATTATTATTATTATTATTATTATTATTATTATTATTATTATTTATGTATTTATTTATTTATTTATTATTGCGAACCTTGTCAGATTACAAAGCTATTGAAAACCTTTTGAAGACATAAAAGTGGCATGTCAAGTTTTTAAAACAGATGCACCTGGTTTGGCATTTGTAAATGTGTCTCTTAATTTTTTTTTGGGTCATATATTTTGTTATTAGCTGGATATCTTGTCTATTTGCCGTTATTTTTAAATAACTAATGGATAATGATGATGTTTTGTTGTCCTCTTTGTTTAAAATGATATGTACAAAATCTGAATAAGTTTGCCATCTCTGATCTTCCGCAAAGTGATTCACACGCAGTCATCAAGGTGACAGTGCATCAATTCCGCTCACACTGAGTGGACACCAACTGTTCGGGATAACGGCTGCTGTGGCCTTGAGGGCATTTGTGGTTTTGTTTGTTTTTCTTTTCTTCAAAACATCTCTCCACACGCTACCTGCCAACAACTTACAGATGGTATGGTCCTTGCACAAATGCTACATGTGTGTATAATGGCTGCTTTGATCCCAACAGATTTATGTCCAAGCGTTTTAGCAAGAAGGACCTCAGGGAGAGCTACTGTCGAAACCCGGACAACTCCACCGTCGGTCCATGGTGCTTCACCACGGACCCACGCCACAGACACCAGGAGTGTGGCATACCACAGTGCTCTCAGGGTAGGACACACAAAAAATGGAGTGGATTCAGTGGTACCTGAGAAGTCCATTAAATTTCAAGTCACCGTTTGGGTGTGAAAACTCAAAATTTCCATTTTTTGTTTTGTCTCAAACCCTCATCCAATATTTAAACCCTAATTTAAAACCGTTTCTTAGTTTGTAGCCTTGATGCACAGCTTTAATTTAAAAGCTCAAAACTTATACTTAAAACCCTAAAACTGTACTGAATCCCAAATTTCAAACAGAAGTCCTTGTTTGGAACCCTTACCCTGACTTGAAGCCCTTAGCTGAAACTCCAACCCTGGCTTCAAACCTTACTTTGAGAGCAACCATACCAACACCATGTGATGAAAACAAGTTTGAAAACGCTGTTTAATGGGAAACATGCTTGCTTCGAAGTGCACAAAATTTGCAAAAGAAATGCATGCATGCAGCTCATTGCGTAAAAGCACAGTCCACCGCAGACATCTGCCTTTAATCTATGAGTGCCGTGTTGTTGACAGTCGACAGCATGTACCATTCTGGGTGAAGCAAAAAAAAGAGTTTTGCCTACATGAAATGAATCGACAATTTATTGGCTTTTTAACTTGAATAAATGCTTTGAAGCATGTGTATGTGTCGATGTTTCATTACCAAATGGTGTGTAACCTAGACAATACAGTATTGCTGTGATAAAATATATATGCAATTAAATGCTGTTTAGTTTTATGGAACGGTCATAAATCGAAAAACTTTTGTACGAGAGGACCACATTTGGATTTAAAGTCAGCTGTATGGGAAACGGTAGGTAAATGGGGTTTGAAATGATTTTGAAAATGAACATTATTTGTTTCTGTAAGTTCTTTTGAAGCATTAATTGTCTGCATGCATATGTCATGGTTGTATAGTGGAGTGCATACATTGCAACGGGGAGGGCTATAGAGGACCCATGGACCACACAGAAAGCGGAAAGGAATGTCAACGCTGGGACCTGGAAGAGCCGCACAAGCACCTGTACCATCCCGACAGGTAACATGCACAAACATGATCCTGCAAGTTGGTTAAATTAGCTCGTCTGTATATATTGCTGCCAAACCACCCGGGTCGGAGTCTAGACTACTCTGACAATGTGAAGGAAAGTTTTTTTTTTCACAAATGAGGTCTGAATTTTCCATACAAACTGAACCTTCATGGGTTTATTAAGGATGTAACTGAGAAAAGCAGATAAGCAGATGAAATGTTTTGAGCATTCGGGCTGAAGAACTCACTGGATGGCGCTTCACAGTGGACCGAAACACAGCTCATAAGCAACCAAAGAATTTGTGAAAGCAAATACTAAGTTACACAGTTAAACCAGTGACCTGACATCAATTGGACTGAGCATCAACTGAGATGAAAGTCACCATCATGTGTTGTTTTTGGTGCGTTCCAGAATAAGCTAAAATGATCTCTATGGTCACTAAATATGTAGTTAAAAGAATTAAAACTTGAAAGCGTCTGGAACAAAATTATACGAGATGCATTGTTAAATAAACTATCATGATTTTCTTGCAGTCTGGATGTATGAGACCTTTTGTGTTGTCCTTGGCTGGTCCGTGTCACACACTGCCCTTCTGTGATGTGGTGTTCCACAGGGCTCAATGTTGTTCTCACTATACCTGCTCCCACTGGGTTCCATCCGAAGGAAACATGGCATTTCATTCCACTGCTTGGCAGATGACTGTCAGATCTATGGCTCACTGAGCAAAAAAGACACTTTCTTTAAGACCACTTTTATCCTGCCTGGAGGAAATCCAAACCTGGATTCAATGAAGAAGTATTACTTTTGATATTGGTTGGTCCCATTGGCCCATGTATATGTCATCCTGTTGACTTGGGTTCCCCGGCTCCTTATCTGAAGTCAACAGTCTCAGACTTGAGTCTTAAACTGGACAGTGAGTTTAAACTTGACCGACAAATTTGTGCTGTTGTTAAATCCAGCTTCTTTCATCTTAGGCCACTGGCTGAAATAAAACCTCTTATTTCTCATGAGCACCTTGAAGCAGTAATTCATACATTTGTCACATCTCTGCCTGATTACTGTAATGTGCTTTCCGTTGGAGTCGGCCAATCCTCCATGAAGCGTCTCCAGCTGGTCCACAATGCTGCTGGTCGCCTCTTGACTCGTACTCATAAGAGGGAAACATATCTCCTACTCTGGCATCCCTTCACTGGCTCCCTATACATTTTAGAGTTATTTTCAAGATCTTACTATTTGTATACAAATCTTTAAATGGTCGCGCTCCTCCTTACCTCTACAAGCTCATCCACCTCTACACATATGTCAGGTCTGCTGACCAGACATTCATAGATGTGCCAAAAACTAATTGGAGACTCAGAGGGGATCGAGTATTTTCCGGTGCTGGTCCCACTCTCTGGAATGACCTGCCACTTAACATTTGGCAAGCTCCCTCGCTGCCCATCTTTAAGACCCACCTCAAATCTCACTTGGAGTCTATGCCGTTTGATTTAGGATGATTTAGCACTATATAAATCAATATGTATTGTATTGTATTGTATTGTATTGTATTGTATTGTAATGCTCTGATTGCACCTGGGAGATGTTTCTTAGTATCCACAAGAAAAAAAACACAAAAGGCAGGACCGTTTATCATGTTTCTTTTTTTCAAGACAAACATACTGTAAATGTGCAGAAAACAGACCAAAACAAGTGAAATGATGGTGATTCTGGAAACTCGGCCGTTCATTGAGCGCACTAATGAAGTGAGCAGGGGGTCCTGCAGTCTCCTTTTTCTTTAATTAACTTCTTAAGAAATCATACAAGTGATTTTATATGACTGATTCTTAAGCTTTTAATTCTTTTGATGCATGTTTCACAATAGATGAGAAGGTTTCTTCAGCCGTCATCTGTACAATTTTGAAGGTTTCGGACATTTCGCCTCCTATCCAAGAGGCTTCGTCAGCGAACTAAAGTCTGACTGGTCATATCGGCCCTATTTATATATCCTCTGCCCCCCCCCCCCCCCAACCTGAGAGTAGGGACCTATCATAGCTGTGTCCGGCGCCAGCATGTCTGGACATTAGGGATATATAAATAGGGCCGTCAGACTTTAGTTCGCTGACGAAGCCTCTTGGATAGGAGGCGAAACGTCCGAAACCTTCAAAATTGTACAGATGACGGCTGAAGAAACCTTCTCATCGATGGACCACTCCTGTACGACTGAGAGCTTACACAGACAGATGTTTCACAATAGGCATCCTGACAAGGGCCTTGATGATAACTACTGCAGGAATCCAGATGGACGCCACAAGCCCTGGTGCTTCACCACAGACCCAAACACGGACTGGGAATACTGCACCATTAAAGTTTGTGGTAATACAACACTTAGTGATTTTATTCAATCTATTAGAATGGAAATAACACTGGTGTGTGAGCAACTTTGAGTGTTGAAAGAATCACAAAATGAAGCGTTTACCTAATGTGGTGGCAATGCTTTTTTTAACTCCAGTGCAGTAGTTGGTAAGTATACGTTTCAATTTTTTACTTTTACATTTTAAGAAAAGTATATATCCTTTTACCTTTGAATAAGTATGTTTTTAAACATTATGTTTTTAATTTAGCTTTCTTTCACATTTTATTTTAAATATAACTTTGTTTCAGTACCGTTCTTATTATTCAAACTGGGCATTATATTACAGGGATTTTTTAATGCACACGTATCTAAATAATGGTCTTTATGATGGTACTCCGTGCTGAGATATACATTTTTAAAAAGTGATTTCATTAAAATGTTTTGTACATAAAAGCAAAATTTAAAACATGAAAATAAATGGTTGAGAACAACCTGTTCTAAAAAAGAAACCTCAAATGTTTTTTTTTTCTTCAAAGTGATCTACAACTGAACTGCAGTTATAAAATGTACAGTATTTGAAACAACTTCAAATCACCGTTAGGGCGCAATGAGCATTTTGTTCGGCGATTCATAATCATTGGACCAACAATCTGACTTTGATTAAAAATATATTAAAACTGGGATGCTTGCAGAATCTGTGACAAAATGAAGAAAAGTTTTCAAAAATGACAACTTGACCCAGCAAGTAACACATTTTATTGGCAACTGAAAATAATGCAGTGGGTTGGAACTGGCCCCCGTGCATGAAACGGATCTGTTCAAAGGCAGTGAGTCCTCTCTGCAGTGAGGCCGCTGTTTTGTCATCAGCCTGCTCGGCAACTTGTTTACTTTGAGGGCACTTTTCTGTGTGAACCCAAAAACGATTCTGTGCCCCCTCCTACCACCACCGCTATTCTTTAAAAATAAATAAATATATCCATTCCTGCCCCTCGCCATCCCTGATATGGAGGTGGGCTGGAAACAAAGCGACTTCACGACTGAGAGAGTTTTAATGAAAACAAGGTAGCGAGAGTGAGGGTTCACAGTGTTCTTTTCTCTGTCAATATTTGAATTTGTTTCTTTTTAACATGTAAACATTGTTTTTGGGACTCATTCTTAAATGCCCACGATGAAATCAATTGGCTGCTTTTAAAAGCAAGACCCATTTACCCAGTTGTGTGACCCAAGTCACACAACTGGTTCAGGGTGTACCCTCTCCTTTATCCAAAGACCACTGTGCTCAGCTCCAGCCCCCCTGCACTACTTGTGAGGGTAAAGCGGATTGGAAAAGAGATGGATGGTTATTGTTCATGCTGGTGTGTACACCATAGCCTGATAGTGGAAGTCGTAGAGTTGATTATGTCCAGAAGTGCTGCATCTTTCTACTGTGTACAATGGCACTGACCACTATACTACAGGCACATCGGTCACTTCTTTCATTGCCATGCAGTGATTCTTTATTGAATTAATTTATTAAATAATATACCTCAAAGCATTATTCTTTTGTCGGTCTAAATGTGTTGCTCTGAGGTTTATGTTCACATAAGAATAATGTTAGTTCAAAAAGAATAAACAGTAATTATATATTTTTGTCACGTTTGAATTAATGTAAACATCCATGGACAGTAAATACAATTTTGGTGAGCTGAATCGATAACAATGTAAATCTCCTAAGAGAGGGAACATCCATAGCAACACCACAGCTTTGAGCAAACTGTAAGAGTTAAAGCTCCTTATAGTTCCAATGCTATGGTACAAACTGAACACACATGTTTTTAATTATCTTACATTGTTATCTTAGCACTTATGATGCGACAGTCTGGGTTTGGCTCTTCAGAAACAGCTGCGGTTGGTTTTTCTTTGCCAAACAAGTCTGACTCTACAGGACTCTATAAAGTGAAGGTGTGGATAAGCATGGAAAATGGCAGGCATAGCATCTGGGAGGTGTTTGTGTGTGTGTGTGTGTGTGTGTGTGTGTGTGTGTGTGTGTGTGTGTGTGTGTGTGTGTGTGTGTGTGTGTGTGTGTGTGTGTGTGTGTGTGTGTGTGTGTGCGTGTGTGTGCGTGTGTCTGTGTGTGCGTTTATATGTGTGTGCGTGTGTGTGCGTTCGTGTGTGCGTGCGCGTATGTGTGTGTGTGTGATTTTTTGGAGTCCTTTCATAATTTGCCTTCACACTTTTCCACATCCTGAAAACATTCTTACTTCTAATTGTCATGCTCTCCCTCATTTTATATTTCATCTCTCACTGATTTTTGAGCTCGGATGAACATTTTTTTCCAGAATAAAATAATTTAACTTCTAATTTAAAGAAAATATGATATTTCAATAATTACATTAATTTAAAACATACATTATTTATTGTGTCTGATATTTTAAAATGGTAATTGGACTGACAATTGAAGATTTGTCTAACTGAAACGAAAGTTAATTTATACATAAAATATACAACCTCGAAGGTTGCTGATTTGACTGCTCGATATCTGTGTAATTCAGATATAAAATACAGTTGATAGTCAATTATTATATCTGAAAGTCATCGAACAAAGATAATTATTAAGTTATCAAAGGAAAATACAAAACCGTGTACCCCTTGTGTATGTTATACTGCATACAATTATGAAATGTGTGTGTGTGTGTGTGTGTGTGTGTGTGTGTGTGTGTGTGTGTGTGTGTGTGTGTGTGTGTGTGTGTGTGTGTGTGTGTGTGTGTGTGTGTGTGTGTGTGTTTTTAGGACTATTTTCCATTTTGTGTCCCTTCTTTCATTTTTTTTTGCCTCCGCAGAATCTCCTCCCAAAAGAACCACGTTAGAAACCAGCGAGTGTTATCAGGACAAAGGACGAGCTTACAGGGGCACAGTAGACATGACCCCCACTGGACTCACCTGTCAACGCTGGGACTCGCAGTACCCCCACAACCACTCATTCATCCCAGAAGCGTATCCTTGCAAGTGAGTCATCCATCTATCCATCCAAAATCCATCCATCCATCCATATTTGCCAATTATAGTTACATTCTTTGTTACAACCTGGGGATTTAGCCATGTTCAAAATGTATATTTTACATTTAAACATAGGCTAAATGTAAGTCAGCATTCACTTGCCAACATTTAAAGTTGCACTGATTAACCACCAATACGTACACTGCAGCTTTTTTTAGTTAGCTTTTCTTCACATGTTTGGATTATTTATTTAATCAGAAGCTATTTTTCACAAAAAGCTTCCATGGCCGCCACCAAGGAAATCTCATTTTTCAAAGGAATCAATAAAGAGATGGAAACAAAATAATTCCCAAAACATTAGATTCACACTGGAGCAGCGAAACACAATCTCAACGAGATTTTTGTTGAGTTGTGGGAAGCATTAACGTAACAACAACCACATAAAAACAGTCAAAATATGTCGATCTCCCTCACACTGAACATCTGTTGGCTTCTTGTTTTCTGAAGGCTGATATTTAAAGAGGCAGCCCAAGGAAGTTTTGACCTCTTGCCTGTGTCTATGACAAAATGCCTCCCAGTTATGGGCAATATGATTGTAGGAAAACATTCTGAAATTATTTTCCGTGGTACACTTTGTACCAAACAAACCTGTCACTTGAACAAGCATGTGCTGACTTTTTATATCCACTGTACATTTCTTGCTGCTTATCAGGGATTTGAAAGAAAACTACTGCCGCAATCCAGATGGTCAAGAATTCCCATGGTGCTTTACAACGGACCCGAGAGTACGCTCCATGTTGTGCACCAACATCCCTCAATGCGGCTCCCAAAACAAGCCTGGTGAGAGACTGGCTTTGCATTCTAAAATAGCAGTGGCTAGATTCCTTTTCTCACAATCAGAGTTATACTTTACCCAACTTGCTGTGAAAACCGCATAGACTCCATTGTCAATGTATTTTCACCTCGTCCTTTGTGGGGAACTATAGGATTGTGGGAAGACCTCGCCACCAGGCCTCAAACAAACTAAGCCTGATGGGACGGACGGATTAGAGCAGTCTGGTATTATTCTTGTGGACTATTATGGTCAGAATACATTGAGATCTGAATTACTTTAGAAATATCAAAATGCGCTGTGTTCGACACTACATTGTCAATGAAGTCTACTTTTCAACTTGTTTGCTATGGGATCTGGATCACAGTGTATTTGTCTGGATCAATGAAGCATTATAACAAGTGAGAAACAAAACAATCAATCACCTCTTTGTGTTCATGTCTCAGTGTCATGGTTCATTTTGCGTCCATGTGTCAATGTGACCCACTCACTCAATCATACAAAAATGAAAGTGCACAGAAGAAGAGGAAAAAAGTAACGCGAATGGACAATTATCGTTATTTCATTTTCTTTTCTTGCATTGCAACCACAAGATTCACCAATCCTTCCATGTCAAATAAATGAGATTGCGCTGCAACATGTATCACATTTAATCCAAAACTCTTTCCGTATTTCCGTTTTAACGTTTTGAATAATAATAATAATAATAATAATAATAATAATAATAATAATAGGTGCGGCCCGGTAGTGAAGTGGTTAGCACGCCGGCTAGGTGGTGATGGCGGGTGCGGATCCCAAAAAGCAGGCAGGGGGGAGCAGGAGGTTGTTTGACAAAATTGTATTAAAATAAAGGTCAGCAGGAACAAAATGTAAAACATCAAAATCATCTGAACAGGAAGAAATACAAAGTATCAGAAGAAAACCAAGTGTAAGAGTCCGCCAAGGTTAAACAAACACATGCACAGCATACAATGCATGCAATTGCAGACAAAGCATGCAACAAACAATGAAACGACACCGGATGGTCGTGCTGTGAGTCCTTTTAAGTGTCACTGATTAAAACGACCAGCACCTGCGAGGCTGCAGGCACGGCTGACGTCGCTACCCGTTGGTCGCCAATCCGAACGTGGCAGTCCGCCACTGATCGGGACGACAGCACCTGTGCAGGTGCAGGCGGTGCCAACAGCGCCACCCGTTGGTCGCCAACCAGATCATGACACACAGTGCAGAGGTCGCCGGCTCGCATCCCGCTCCGGCCTCACTGTGTGGAGTTTGTTCTCCCCGCGTGGGATTTCTCCGGGTCCTCCGGTTTCCTCCCACATTCCAAAAACATGCATGGCAGGCAGATTGCACACTCCAAATTGTCCCTAGGTGTGAGTGTGAGTGCGGATGGTTGTTTGACTCTGCGTGCCGTGCAATTGGCTGGCAAACAATTCAGGGTGTCCAAGCGCCCGAAAATGGCTGGAATAGGCTCCAGCACCCCCCGCGGCACAGGATCAGTTTTTCTGTGGGTGAGCAGCGGCAGCCATATGCACCAGCGTTCACTCAACCCGGAAGTAACTTAAATAGATAAAAAGCTGGCTAGCTGGCTAATAGGTAGCTAATAGCAGTGTTTGATATAATGTCGGCCCGTAGGCAATAAAAAAATATAACAAATAATAATTCAAATCAAATGTTTGTTTTATTCAATATAGCAAAAGCTACAAGCAAACCGCTACAAGCCAGGTGGACTCTTCTTTCAAAGCGCCTTTCAAAACTTTCAAGTACACTTTATAGTCAGGCTATAGTCCGAAGCACGAAACAGGCTTCTGATTGGCTGCCGTGCCGAGTATGCAAATTGCCCAACGAACGATTGTTTAGCAATTTGCATACTCGGCTCGACAGCCAATCAGAAGCCTGTTTCGTGCTCCGTACTATATACTGACTGTAAAGTGTACTTGAACGAATGTACGATCGTTTGGCAATTTGCCTACTCGGCACGGCATCCGATCAGAAGCCTGTTTGGTGCTTCGGACTGTACCCAGACTGTGTACTTGAGAGTTATAAAAGGCGCTTAGTGGCTTGCAGCAGGCAACGCAACGCAAACTTTGCATTGTGCACCATGATGACAAACGGCAAAAATGAGCAAAATCTTCAACAAGGGATATTTACTAATACAATTCAGCAAGGGAGCATTTGTGGTAGGTACTTCCTTAATTTAAAAGAAGTCCTTTATACCTCGCAGCAATGTTTTTTTTTTTGCGATTAGTTGTCTTATTGTGTTTCAAGTTGTGTAAAATGGGCCAGGCAACTTCATGGCCGGGCAGGAAACTTTTCAGCGTTGTCTGCCTGGGTGTCCGCTAACTTTTTATCATGAGTTTCAGACACTGCTAATAGATATCTAAAAATGGTCAGATGATATTTAGAAGAATGAGAAACGTCTCCGTGAATTCACTTTTTCATACCTGTCTTTGAAGCACACATTTCTTTATTCAATTTCTCTTGTTCAATTCAGACTGCTACGAAGGCTTTGGAGAGAAATACCGAGGGGAGCAGTCAAGGACAAGATCCAACCTGCTTTGTGCTCCTTGGGGGGAACATAGCAATAGGTGAGCCTCCTACAGTCTCAATTTTTCTTTAAAACAACCTATGGCATCCATTACATTTGACCACCTTTCCCACAGATCCCGGTGAATGTATTTTGACTTTTTAATTGGTTTAATATATATTTTTTTCATAAATATGGGAGTATAATCCCAAACACAACAAGTCAATTCGTTTTTGACTCCTGAAAGTGCTTTGTCATTGACTGTTCACAAACTTCATTAAAATGTTTGGCTGTCTGTGGAACTTTACAAAGCGTTAAAATGGATTTTCCAAAAAATGAATGCCTTAATTATGATGAGAAATGAGACTTCTTCAGCATTAAAACCACATTTTAAAGGACTTAAAATTGCCATAAACAACAAGTGATATTTTCTTGGAAACACTTGAATGACTTTGTAGTTAATCTGGATCGAGAATAAAAAAAAAAAACATTATCACATAAATGATTTGGAACGTATCCCATCTTACTTTGAAGCATAATATAAACAAACATCAATTTCGACTCTTATTCACTGCAATGCACACTTAATTGTCTGTGAGAGTAGGATTTGTCGAAACATGACTAGAGCTGAGTACCTCTCGACTGCCAGGGCAGGTATGCTCACCATTAACTTCCTGCACGGTCTTGCATATTTCTTCTATGTTTCTTCATATTTCATAAGTCCTTTGTAAATGACAAGTCCAAAACTTGATTCAAGTGGCTTTGAAAAAGGCCACGTAGATCAAGTTTTTTTCGAGGACAAAACAGCTATTGCATCATGTCTCTGTGCATGAAACAAGGTCAATGCTTTGAGTCGGATGTGGAAGGAGACACCTTGGATGAATTACAATACACAGTAGTTTTTTTCCCAGAGGAAATGGGCTAAGCAACAGCAAAATCTATGGACCTGATGTACTAAGATTGATTTTCAAGGTGAAAGAAGAAAAAAACATAATGTAGCAGTTGGGAATATACAATCGTGTGTGTTAATATATCAGCTTCCACATCTGTTTTTGAGAAAATCACATTTTGACCTATTTTGACCTTTTGTCCCTTTATCCATTTTTGCATAATATAACCGGCCAGGTTTCCCAGAACTTGAATCCAGCTTTAAGAGAAGTGAGTATTTGTGCATCTAAAACTTGCAGTTGATATTCGTTTTCTGATGAAACCACTGTGACCACACTTCCCTTGAGATGACCTAAATCGTCAAGAGTGACCCTTGATACGGGAAATCACCTCTAACACGGCACCCGTCCTATGCTGCAGCTTTTCAAAGTCGTTGTGGTGCATGCCATGGCTCCGGCCCATAGGGGCTCAGAGGTCAAGGTTTTGGGAGTCAACCAGAAAATTGGCTGTTAAGATCATCGGTTGTGATTCAACAAACACGAGCGATCATTTGTTACACCTCGCTATAGGTTTCCTATATGGATAGTGTGGAGGGATTTTCACAGGAGGCAGAATCATGTGTCAAAGAGTGTAGGTGGCTATTTTTGTGAGTAATCACCTCCTTATCTCGTCCCGTAGAACAGAGAGCCTACACAGCTGTGTATTTCCACCAGTCAGATCGTATCAGTGCGCATGTGTTCGGCTTTTACAAGAAACTCAAGCGCTTGGAAGTCTTTATATTACAAAAGGGAATGAGGGCTTTCTTGAGATTGTTTTGCATCTCTATATCTATTTTTTCACTGGTCAAATAAATGGTCATTTTAAGGGATTTTCCATTCTTGAACACATGTCAAACTTTACAAGTGTATTGAAGAATTCAACCAATGAAGAGGTGATATGGCCATTAGCAGTCCTGTCTCATAGAAGTAGAATCACCAAAACAGTTATACCAAACCCATTGCTGCAAGCACAAAAAAGTATTACAACTATACAACTATTTTGCTCACTGAAGGGTCCCTTCAAAAACAAAACCTGTCTTTGCGATTTCATCTGACAGCGACCAAATTTCGCTTACTTATACTTGACAGATGGAAAAAGCTAAATTGCAAGAGATTTGTGATTTGGTCTCCCTGTGGTGGATGAATGTGGGCTGAGCATGGCATGAACATTTGATGACTCTTCATGAAACACAAAAATAACTCCACAAGGTCAGAACCAAACGTAATATTTCACTTGGCATTGTTACATTTGGGAGGCGTATATATCATAACTATGTATGAATAAATAAACAAACAAATACTGTATTTTCTGGTGCATAAGGCACACACAAAAGCCTTCATTTTCTTCAGAAGATGACCCTGCAACTTGCGCCTTATATGTAAAGTAATATTGAGCCTCAAAAGGTCTCGCGACTACTGTCAGCAGGCGACGCTTCCATTTCCCCTGTAAGAGAAGTAGTGCTGAACACCAGCCTCTACTGTAGCGCCTTATAACGTAGTGTGCCTTACATTTGGGAGACTTTTGTCTCTGTATATATTTTATTTGGAGAACTGTTTTCATTCATTGATGGTGCATCTTATAGTCCTCTCTCTCTCTCTCTCTCTCTCTCTCTCTCTCTCTCTCTCTCTCTCTCTCTCTCTCTCTCTCTCTCTCTCTCTCTCTCTCTCTCTCTCTCTCTCTCTCTCTCTCTCTCTCTCTCTCTCTTTCTCTCTCTCTCTCTTCATCTCTCCCTCTCTGTCTCATGTTCTCTCTCTCTCTCTCTCTCTCTCTCTCTCTCTCTCTCTCTCTCTCTCTCTCTCTCTCTCTCTCAGACTGACAAGATGGTAATGCCAACCAACCAAAGCCCAGTGCTGGGAACAGCACTGTTACTGCGCAAAACCCTCAAGCTTCCTGGCCTCTGGTAGAGGACCCGAGCTAAAATGGGGTTTGCTAAAAGTTGGTTTAATCTTGAAGACAGCGGAGACATTGTGGGAGGTCAGCGAAGGAGGAAGGCAGAGAGAAGAGAGCGTGAGAGAGCGAGACAGCGGGAGTATTTATGTGGCGCACAGTGTGTGACGCGATAGGATGTGACGTAATGTAAATGCGACATCATGTGAAGGAAGGCAGGATGTGACATATCAGGAAGTCCAAAATGTAAACAAAGATTACAGAGCGATGTTTAGAGATGTTTGTATGGTGAATTACCCCAACAATATACGAAGTTTTACACAAATATTCTGGTAATTTGGGCCGTTTCAGGTGCCCTTTAAAGATTGGAGTAAACGCTGCCTGCCGCTGTTCACCCACAGAAAAATGTAACCTGTGAATATAAAGTGTCCTTCAGAGTTTTGAAAGGCGCTCATCTCTCTCTCTCTGTTGGTTCTAATTCCTGTTTCTCATCTGGTTCGGTGTTCAACGAAGTTCTGTGATGAAATACCAGCGAGGACGATAGATGGTGAACAGAAAAACTACTTTATTCTCGTAAAACAAAAGGATCACATCTCTCGTCGTAGCGGGGAGCCAAGAAGCACACAAGAAGAGCAAGAAGAAGGACAAGAAGGAGCAAAGCCCGCCCGCTCAACTAATTTTTAAAGTACACAGCAGCGATCTGTCGTCCAATCAGCTACAGACAAGTATTGGAAGTCACATAGCAGCGATCTGTTGTCCAATCAGTTACGGACAAGTATGTTGGGAGAACATCAGACTGAAAGTTAATATTGTTACATTCTGCTTTCACAACTATTCAACTAATACGCTTCATAAATCCATGTAGACTAAACTAAACATGCAATTACATAATATGTACTGATCTAAACATGAAATAACATAAAATGTACTAAGCTAAACATGGAATAACATAATGTTTACGAATGTGCATAAAAACACTATCATTCTCTCTCTCTCTCTCTCTCTCTCTCTCTCTCTCTCTCTCTCTCTCTCTCTCTCTCTCTCTCTCTCTCTCTCTCTCTCTCTCTCTCTCTCTCTCTCTCTCTCTCTCTCTCTCTCTCTCTCTCTCTCTCTCTCTCTCTCTCTCTACACATTCATACACACACCACACACACACGGAGAGGCACGGATATACCAGGCAAGACCCAAGGTGTAGGTTGTCCAAAGAGGGACCTGATACAATCCTTAAAGCTTACATGGAGCGCCATAACCAGGTGGCTGGCATAGTCTACCGAAACATCTATGCGGAGTATGGATTGGAAACCCCAAGGTCAAAATGGGAAACACCTCCCAAGGTAGTAGGGAATGACCGAGCAAAGATCCTGTGGGACTTCCAGATACAGACTGACAAGATGGTAATGCCAACCAACCAGATATCGTGGTCATAGATAAAGGGCAAAGGAAAGCCGTTGTCATGGATCTCGCGGTCCAGAGTGATGGAAACATCAGAAAGAAGGAACATGAGAAAATCGAGAAATACCAAGGGCTCAGAGAGGAGCTGGAGAAAACCTGCAAGGTAAAGGTGACAGTGGTGCCTGTGGTGGTCGGAGCACTCGGGGCAGTGACCCCCCAAACATGCCGAGTGGTTACAACAGATCCTGGGAACAACATCGGATATCTCGGTCCAGAAAAGCCCAGTGCTGGGAACAGCACTGTTACTGCGCAAAACCCTCAAGCTTCCTGGCCTCTGGTAGAGGACCCGAGCTAAAATGGGGTTTGCTAAAAGTTGGTTTAATCTTGAAGACAGCGGAGACATTGTGGGAGGTCAGCGAAGGAGGAAGGCAGAGAGAAGAGAGCGTGAGAGAGCGAGACAGCGGGAGTATTTATGTGGCGCACAGTGTGTGACGCGATAGGATGTGACGTAATGTAAATGCGACATCATGTGAAGGAAGGCAGGATGTGACATATCAGGAAGTCCAAAATGTAAACAAAGATTACAGAGCGATGTTTAGAGATGTTTGTATGGTGAATTACCCCAACAATATACGAAGTTTTACACAAATATTCTGGTAATTTGGGCCGTTTCAGGTGCCCTTTAAAGATTGGAGTAAACGCTGCCTGCCGCTGTTCACCCACAGAAAAATGTAACCTGTGAATATAAAGTGTCCTTCAGAGTTTTGAAAGGCGCTTATAAATTAAATGTATTATTATTATTATTATTATGTCACACGGCTACCAAATTTGAATAGTGATTTTTTTTTCCTTTTTGTGGTCACTTTTGATTCATTTTTGATTAATAATGTGTTTTATAGCGGCGAGAGAGGAGTAGCAGTTGCAGGCCTCTCGCGGAACTACTGCCGAAACCCCGATAAGGACAAGCATGGACCATGGTGTTACACTAACAATTCTGCCATCCATTGGGACTACTGCAATGTGAAACCATGTAAGTGTGCAATTTGGAAAAATGAAACCCCAGTAAATAATCTGCTCCATAAAAAAAATGTGGCATACTGTACATAGTCTGAAAGCAAAGAGCACATACATTTTCAACCACGCAGAATTTGTCGAAGAGGAGTGTGATCCAGATCTGTGCATCGCGATCACATGAAATTGGCCTCACAAAGAACGGTGGAAACAAGTGGAAACATGCATACCAGAAACACCACCCATAGTGAAACAATTTTGCTCTTGAGTAGAAAACGCATACAGTACTCCAAGATCCAGTTTGCCACACTCCAGACTAATATGCTAGGACAAAAAGAGAGTCGAGGTTGGCATTTGACCCGTAGTAAATAAATGAATTGAAGTCAGCGGAGGAGGGCAGGAGGGGGTCTTTCCCCTTGTTCGGTTCAAATTCTTGTTTCTCTTCTGGTTCGGTGTTCAACGAAGTTCAGTGATAAAAATATCAGTGACGATGATAGATGGTGAACAAAAAACTACTTTATTCTAGCGAGACAGAAAAAGCACTTCTATCGTCTAGGCAGGAGAAAAGTTAGAGCACACGAACAAAGATAGGAAAAAAGAGGGAAGAGCTCCCGCTCTGACTAGTTTTTGAACGTCCACAGCAGCGATCTGTTGTCCAATCAGCTACGGACAACTCAGTGTTGCCTGGACATCGACGGAAACTTGATACTCGTTACATCCTGCTTTCATACGGTTAGACTGAATTGAACATGCAATAACATAATATGTACTAAACTAACATGGGATAACATAATACGTTTACTAATGTGCATAAACAATCTATCATTCCCTCCTGTTGCACATTTAAACATCAGTTCATACATTTCCAAAAGTTTTCATGCATGCACGTCATACTAACTGCACAGGGAACCGCTTTATTTTTACTTTACTCATCTAATCTAATCTAATCTAATCTAATCTAATCTATCTAACATTATCTAATATTATCTAACCTAATACGTCTGTGTAAGCTCTAAGTCGTACAGGAGTGGTCCATCGATGAGAAGGTTTCTTCAGCCGTCATCTGTACAAAAGTGAAGGTTTCGGCCGTTTCGCCTCCTATCCAAGAGGCTTCGTCAGCGAACTAAAGTCTGACTGGTCGTATCGGCCCCATTTATATATCCCTAATGTCCAGACATGGTGGCGCCGGACACAGCTATGATAGGTCCCTACTCTCAGGTTGGGGGGGGGCAGGGGACCCCTCCCTGTGGCCCCACTGATTGTTCCTACATTCCTGACTAACGACTGGCCTATTACCCCCACTCCCCCCGGTATCACCTCATCAGCATAACGACCCTCATCAGCATTGCGAAAGTTGCCTAACCTGTTCGGCAACATAAAATTCCTACTTATTTCAAACCGATAAACACGTTAAGGCAAAAATTAGTGCATCCAAAAGATAGGCTACCAAATGAAAAACAAAGTAATGTAGTTTATTCCATACATTGTAAGAATGAAAAGATGGGAGATTGGGGAGACTCAACAAATTCTCAAAAAAAGACTTTATCAACATCGCAGGGATAATACTAGTGGGCCTCAATCGGCAGTACATTTGCACCTAAAAGCTAGCAACCACTCATTTGACGACAATGAGGTTAAAATCTTAGCGAAAGAACATAGATGGTTTGAAAGGGGGGTAAAAGAAGCGAATCTTATAAAACAACAAAATCCTTCATTAAACCGGTCTGGTGGGGTGAGGTTCAATTTGGATCGTTCATACAATAGCCTGCTTAGGCAAAACAGGTTAGGCAACTTTCGCAATGATGATGAGGGTCGTTATGCTGATGAGGTGATACCGGGGGGAGTGGGGGTAATAGGCCAGTCGTTAGTCAGGAATGTAGGAACAATCAGTGGGGCCACAGGGAGGGGTCCCCTGCCCCCCCAACCTGAGAGTAGGGACCTATCATAGCTGTGTCCGGCGCCACCATGTCTGGACATTAGGGATATATAAATGGGGCCGATACGACCAGTCAGACTTTAGTTCGCTGAGAAAGCCTCTTGGATAGGAGGCGAAACGTCCGAAACCTTCACTTTTGTACAGATGACGGCTGAAGAAACCTTCTCATCTATCTAACCTAATCTAACTAACACCATGGAGAAGGCGAAAAACCTCTATCACAACTTTGCTGCTGTGATATATAACCTCTCCATTTGTGAAGGTTTTTAAATTTTAATGAGGAAAACTCCTTCTCGGCTCTCCGTTTCTTTTTTTTTGCTTTTGTTTGTTGGAGCAACCACACTCTGGCCATGGTGTACTATCCCTAGCTACAACACAGGGTCCCCTTCACGCATTTGTTGATACAAAACCTTTGTGTAATTCACCTGAGAATTAGTTATCATATTCATTAGCATTACTCTTAAGCATGGAATAATACAACCAATGACTAAGAAAATAAATACAATCACAATTGAGAAAGGGATAAACATTCTGAGCAAAGTCGTATACCAAGGGCCCCCAAAGAGCCCGGCAAAAATTGGGACGGGTGATCAGTCCATGGCATCTCTGAGATCCCTGACAACAGACAAAGCATCAGTCATGTTTATGGAATTCGCTTCATCGGGTATGTATGTACAACAAGTGTCACCCACCATAGCACAGACGCCCCCTTGTGGGGCCGTCAAAAGGTCCAAAACCATTCTATTTTGCAGCACCATTTGTCTAATTGCTGCAATTTCAGTGTTTTGCATTTCATCTACTTCCACACTGGCATTTACAAACACTTGAAACCTGTAGTCAATTGTTTAAATTCGTAGCATGTTTTTAGCCACTCCAATTTGTGGAAAAAGAGCTAACATTACCTTACTTCCCGTGCTATGGTGTTTGAATTGTTCTGGAACATCAGTTCCCCAGATCGAATCATGGGGCTTAAACGACACTCTTCTTTTCACATGATGGTGCGCTGGACGACTGGTAACGATGAAAGTATTGTCAGTTACAGTAACAGGTGCGCACATACCGTAGGCTCTCGGAGGAATAAAAGAATATGCTTTCCAACCAAATAACCACCAAAGATGTGAAGATACGGGTAAAATGGTGACATTGGTGTTTAACGGTAGCACATATAAACATCTATCCTCATCTATAAAACCTACATTTTGACCTGTACCGTACATTGCAACGCATACTGGTAATCGCCACCCGCTCTCGGTCATAACCTGATTTTCAGTTTCCAAACTGGTATCTAAACTTGGAACAATCTCTCCTCTCAAAGCATTGCGAAGAACTGGAAAATGTTGATCAGGTTTATGCGAAGATATTAACATATATGCAGCTCGAGCCATTTTATCTCCAAATACCTTTCAATGCACTCGTTTTTGCATCACCGAATGTGGCATATAGGAACAAACAAAACAATTACTTTTCCTATTTTGTTTAGCAATTAATGTAGCATAGCGATACCATGTGTTTGATAACAACGGATTCTAATCATGTTTTTCTCCTGCAAACGGTTGATATAATGCGTCCATTACACCTGAATTTTGGGCTTTTTTGTCAGGTGTTTCCATCCAGGCTGTCAGTTTGATGTGTGGTTTGCGCTGGAGAAGCGATGTAACGACTGGTGATGTCACAGATGACATCATGCTCAAAGTTACGGGAAAACCAATGTGGTGTTCACGAAAATCAGGACAGTCTCAAGTCCATGCATCCTGCAACTTTGTGAGTTACGATAACGAGTTGGATATCTGTCATTGTGCCAGTTCCTAACCAGTTCCCTCGAGCTATCTTGATGACAATTCGTTTTGCTTCTTGGGCACAGCTATTTTGAACCCATTTTGTTTTGGGCTCAGAATGGACCACAACAGAGTCCCAACCAGTGGTCCAAGCCTTCCCTGACTTGATACGAGGGTACCAAGAACCATGAGGATAATCACTTCCATTTTGTCGTGCTTCGTTCACGAGGATGTTAAGGGGAAATGAGATGATTCCTGCATCTTGTAGTGGCAAGCAGGCTACAGGATGTGCCATGCTAGGGCACTTTTCTGAATTTGTTGGATGTATTAGTGGAATTTCGCAGGCTGATGGAATGGGAGGTTCTACGTGTGTCATCTGGATTGTCTTCACGAATTCGTACAGCAAGATGATGTGGACCAAACCCATGGCTATTGAGTAGTTTGGCTCCGTCTCCCTTCCACCTGCTCAGGATCTGGTT
This sequence comes from Hippocampus bargibanti, assembly GCF_051943395.1. NCBI lineage: Eukaryota > Metazoa > Chordata > Actinopteri > Syngnathiformes > Syngnathidae > Hippocampus > Hippocampus bargibanti. The sequence goes on along the minus strand of NC_142738.1, from coordinate 14,804,868 downwards.
GGTGAGCGATCTTGCAGTGGCTTTGATGCACCCAGGTGGCTCTTTCGGCGATCTTGATGGCAGTTGGCGTTGTTATCAGCACGGTGAATGGCCCCTCCCTCTTTGGTGCAGACCAGGACTTCCTCTTGATCGCCTTGATCAGCACCTGGTCTCCAGGGCGCAGCTGCCTCTGTTCCTGTGGAGGGAACAAAAAGGACTGCGACAGTACACATGCTGACTGGACCTCTTTTGTTGTAAACATTTCACACAACCATTTTGCCAACAAAGCACCTTTTTTTCTTCTTTTGCCCAAAGTTCACCTTCCCATAATGGGAGGAAGAATGGTCTTCCATTGTAATATCTCAAAAGGCGTTAAGCCATTATTAGTGGGCATTATTTTCATATATAGTTTAACCAAAATCAGACATTCAGGCCATGGTTTGCCTGTTGCTCCATAGTTTTTCTGAGTCGATTTTTTATCGTACCATTCGTTCTTTCAACTAATCCTGCACTCTGTGGATGGTATGCACAGTGATTTTTTTAATGCAATTCCTAAATGTTCAGAAATTTTGGTTATTACGTCATTAACAAAATGTGGCCCATTATCACTCCAAATTATTGTTGGTATGCCATGTTCTGGAATAATATGTTTGCATAACGCTTTTGCAACGTTCTTTGAAGGCACAATTTCCCCCATCTGGTGAATGAATCAATTAACACCAAACAGTATTAAGAGTAGTAAGAACTACTTGTGCTTAGTTCAATGAAATCCATGTTATCTCTTACTTCTTTGTGCCTTCTTTCACAATTGGTGATAATGTTTTGGGTTTAACCCTGACAACCACTTCAAAGGGGATTTGCATACAGCAACTTTTTGGAAGGAGGATAGCTTTCAATAATCCTCTCAATAAATCTGTATGTTCAACAATCTTTCCTTCTATCAATTTACTCTTCAGTCAATGCAACAATTTCTGTTGTTTGTGTTGAATACATTTTTGGTAATGAACCGTCAGCAATAATTTCAACGTGGATGCTGCCAGATAAAGGTGTGTCATCCAAATCAGGTTGTAGAAATGTCATCTTTTTTTTCCTAGAAGTTCAACTTCTTTTTGGCCAAACTGTAACATAGTCAAGGAAGTTATATTACCTTTACTTTCTAGATTTTGGAACAAAGTGATTGACACAGTTTTTTTTTTCTTTTAGTTAGTGAATCAAGCAAGATGTCGTCAATGTATAAAAGAATTTGAGAAGTCACCATTTTTTTCTTTTTTAAGGTCAACAATACATGAAGACATTTCTTGTGAGAAAAAATGTTGGTGTAACGACTGAGGGTCCCCAGTAGGGGACGTGTGTTCCAAACTATTCTTATCCTACACCACATCTGGTCTACATAAAGCAGTAAGGGGAGGGGGAAGAGTGAATGGGGGGAGAAGAGAGGGCAGCCGTTGGAGGAAGTGGTGGGGTGGACCCCGCGCGCAGATCCTCCCCCCTCTTTGACCTCTGACTCCCATGCTCAAATTCCCCATTCCACAGCTCGCCCCGCCTACTGCATCGGTTAATTCTCTGTCTCAGCAATGGCGATTTTAAGAACATGAGCTCCTTTGTCCTCCTAAGGCAGGGGGTACTTCTTCAGCGGCCATCTTTGAAGACCTAGCTTTTTCATTCTTTCCAATCTGCTTGAATTGCTCAACATATATGGAATCCTCATCATGTCAGAAAAGAATACAGTTGGGGTGTCAGAAAACCACATTGAAAGCGTCCTTTCAGTATGTTTTCACATGTATCCCATTTTTTTTAATGTTGAATTTCCTACTCCGGTGGATTTTTTCCATAATGTCCGGATGTTCTCACAAACCAATCTCCGTTGGGCTGTCACCTCCTCATACGTCATGTTCGTTCCCGTTGGAGTTATACCAGTATAACACCCTTTCACCCGATTCCAATGATGTCCCAGGCATCTCCCGAGAACCTTCAGCGTTTCTTGTCCATTCAACTGATAAGCACACAATTCCTCAAAATTCTCAGTCCAACTTTCCGCATTCTCAACAAAATCACCTAATCCTTTGCATGCTTCAGCGACATCACTGTCACCAACAATCTGATTTGCAAAATCAGGTTGTAATTCTCGTATTCCTCCAGTAGGGGACCTGAGCGCTCCATGCTGCTGGTCTGCCCCAGAGACAGTCATCACAGGGGGAGACACCCGCCCCACAGGGGTTGAACAGATGGCTTCCTCCCCTTTCTTGAGAGCAGCGAAGGAGGGGTAGAAGGAGGAGGGGGGGGCTGAAGCGCTTGCTCGTGGCAGCCCACAGCCCCTCCCCTTGGTCTCCCATGGGGATGCTCTGTAGTTTGAAAAAAATGGTTGCTGATTTGCCCCGAACGCCATCTTGTCATTGGGACGTGCAACAGATGAAGCGACAATCATCACATCGTCAGAGCTCACTTTGGAAGACATCACGCCCATTGTCTGTGTAAGCTCTCAGTCGTACAGGAGTCGTCCATCGATGAGAAGGTTTCTTCAGCCGTCATCTGTACAAAAGTGAAGGTTTCGGACGTTTCGCCTCCTATCCAAGAGACTTCGTCAGCGAACTAAAGTCTGACTGGTCGTATCGGCCCCATTTATATATCCCTAATGTCCAGACCTAGTGGCGCCGGACACAGCTATGATAGGTCCCTACTCTCAGGTTGGGGGGGGCGCGGGACCCCCCCCTGTGGCCCCAATGATTGTTCCTACATTCCTGACTAATGATTGGCCTATTACCCCCACTCCCCCCGGTATCACCTCATCAGCATAACGACCCTCATCAGCATTGCGAAAGTTGCCTAACCTGTTTTGCCTGAGCAGGCTATTGTATGAACGATCCAAATTGAACCTCACACCACCAGACCGGTTTAATGAAGGATTTTGTTGTTTTATAAGAATCGCCTCTTTTACCCCCCTTTCAAACCATCTATGTTCTTTCGCTAAGATTTTAACCTCATTGTCCTCAAATGAGTGGTTAGTAGCTTTTAGGTGCAAATGTACTGCCGATTGAGGCCCACTAGTATTATCCCTGCGATGTTGATAAAGTCTTTTTTTGAGAATTTGTTGAGTCTCCCCAATGTACTGCTCTTTACAATTTTCATTCTTACAATGTATGGAATAAACTACATTACTTTGTTTTTCATTTGGTAGCCTATCTTTTGGATGCACTAATTTTTGCCTTAACGTGTTTATCGGTTTGAAATAAGTAGGAATTTTATGTTTATGTAAAATATCAGTTCTTCTCAGTAGTGCCAAACTTCCTCCGTCCAACATAACATTAGAAGAGAGAAAGGCGTTAACTACTCTACAAAAAGACAAAAATATTACTATTTTGCCAGCAGACAAGGGCAGATGCACAGTGCTGCTCAACACATTGGATTATGAAGACAAAATAAATAGGTTAATCAGTGATTCTAACACGTATGAGCAACTAAAAAGGGACCCTTCCAATAGATACAAGAAAGAAATGATTGACTGTCTCCAAAAGCTAGAGAAAGGAAAACATATAGATAAACAGATGTATTTTAGATTATACCCGGGAGAGGCCACGCCATGTATCTATGGCCTGCCAAAAATACATAAAGAAGGGTTCCCCCTCCGACCCATTGTTTGTAGCATTGACTCCTCTACATACAATGTAGCCAAATATTTAAAAACTATTTTAGCTCCGTTGGTTGGTAACACAGAATACCACGTAGAGAACACCACAGGGTTTGTAGAGAGGATCAAAGACCTCATATTGGAACCTGAGGAAACTTTGGCATCATACGATGTGACTTCTCTCTTTACATCTGTCCCAACCCCAGCAGCAGTCTCAGTGGTGAGGACGAGGCTGCTGGCGGATGTTTCTCTGCATGAAAGAACCAAACTGAAACCGGATCACATCTGCCAATTATTAGAAATCTGCCTTAATACTACGTATTTTCAATTTCGGGAAAAAATTTATAAACAAATCCATGGTTGTGCTATGGGCTCACCAGTTTCACCCATAGTGGCTAATCTTTACATGGAAGAGATGGAGAAACAGGCCCTCACATCCTTCCCAGGGACGGGGATATGTGGACGATACTTTTGTCATAATTAAGAAACAAGAAATTCAATCCTTCACAGATCATCTCAACTCTGTAGACTTCAACATTAAATTTACTCGTGAGGACATTCAAGAGAACCAACTAGCCTTCTTGGATTGTAAAGTAATTATAAAAGAGGACAGAGCGCTAAAAACAGAAGTCTTTAGGAAGGCTACGCACACTGACCAATACTTACTTTTTGACTCTAACCACCCTTTACAACATAAACTAGGAGTTATCAGAACCCTCCAGCATAGGGCTAAACTAATACCAACTAGCACTGAAGGTAGAGAAAAGGAGTCAAAACATATCAGGAGAGCACTCACTAACTGTGGGTACCCTCAGTGGTCATTCAACAAATGTCAGAAAGAAAGAATAGCGAACGAAACCAATAATTCTCAAGATTCTAAAAGGAGAGGAGTAGCAGTACCGTACATTGCAGGAGTTTCTGAAAAATTACAAAGAGTCCTTTGGCAACATAAAATTCCTACTTATTTCAAACCGATAAACACGTTAAGGCAAAAATTAGTGCATCCAAAAGATAGGCTACCAAATGAAAAACAAAGTAATGTAGTTTATTCCATACATTGTAAGAATGAAAATTGTAAAGAGCAGTACATTGGGGAGACTCAACAAATTCTCAAAAAAAGACTTTATCAACATCGCAGGGATAATACTAGTGGGCCTCAATCGGCAGTACATTTGCACCTAAAAGCGACTAACCACTCATTTGACGACAATGAGGTTAAAATCTTAGCGAAAGAACATAGATGGTTTGAAAGGGGGGTAAAAGAGGCGATTCTTATAAAACAACAAAATCCTTCATTAAACCGGTCTGGTGGTGTGAGGTTCAATTTGGATCGTTCATACAATAGCCTGCTCAGGCAAAACAGGTTAGGCAACTTTCGCAATGCTGATGAGGGTCGTTATGCTGATGAGGTGATACCGGGGGGAGTGGGGGTAATAGGCCAATCGTTAGTCAGGAATGTAGGAACAATCAGTGGGGCCACAGGGGGGGGTCCCGCGCCCCCCCCCCCCCAACCTGAGAGTAGGGACCTATCATAGCTGTGTCCGGCGCCACTAGGTCTGGACATAGGGGATATATAAATGGGGCCGATACGACCAGTCAGACTTTAGTTCGCTGACGAAGTCTCTTGGATAGGAGGCGAAACGTCCGAAACCTTCACTTTTGTACAGATGACGGCTGAAGAAACCTTCTCATCGATCACGCCCATTGCTTTCTCCTCTTTCTTAATCCGTTTCACCTCAAGTTCCTGTTCTCTGATCCTTGCTTGTGCTATCCACTTCTTACAATAAAGTTCACTTCCTGGGAACTTTTTAGACATAAATTCAACATCCCAATGAATTGGAGTCTTTTTGGAAAAAAAAAATTGCACCCATTTCCAATTTTCCAACAAAAAAATTCCTTCTGTTCACTATCACTCAGAAAAGGGCACACCATGATGTTGATTCGAACACAAAGAACAAAGGGGTGCAGGCCGCGCCAGTCCTCAGTCACGATGCGCGTTCACGCACACACAATGAATGCACTTACGCACACACGCACACACACGCGCACTGACACGCGCACTAACGGCTCAAATGACTTCTTCGCCCCCACCTTTTTTTTTCTTTGTGAGACAAAGAAACTTGTCTGTATCAAGATTCTAGCATAGACCCACCAATTTAAAAATGTATTAATTATCAGATAACCCAGTACCGAAGCAGCTGCTCTTTAAAATAACATATAACGTCCGCATCAGAATTAAAAAAACCTTTCGGTTTCTCAATCCAAAAGCGGCCCTCACACAGAACTGAATTCCAGGGTATCACCACCTTGTGAACAATCTTTTCGCTGGAAGACTTCCGAATCAAGTCGGCGTGTGGACAAACCAGACGCATCTGGCCCATAAATAAGCACCATAATTCGTTGCGTGCACAATTCCGTTAGTGCACCACCGGTCCAGTTTTCTTTTTTGGGCTCACCTTAGTCCAAAGAAAACCGCGTTACACCGGTACGTACATGGGTTACATGAATAAGACACCTCTGGCCAGAAAGGAATCTCACAATACATTCAAATAATGGCTGCTAGCTAGCGCGTCACTCACCTAGTGAACTTCAAACACAGGCCGTGTAGTCAATCAGTCAGAACGATGGGAGATTCACAGCCGATACGAGCAGGTGTTTCCAAGAAGATTATGGTCTTCATGTCTCCCGCGATTACGGGCAACTCCACCGGAGAGATTTAAAAAAACAACTCTCCGTCTCTCGTCGGTTGGCGGCAATCAAGAGGCAGGCTCACCGAGGAGGACCGACTTTCCTACACTCGTCTCCCGTGCGGAATTCTTTAAAGGGCAGAACCACCGGGAGCTTCTTGAGCTTTTTTCCCGTCTCCCGTTGATTGGGGCACACAGGTGGCACTCTTCAAACGCTGGCACGGGTTTCTTGGCACCAATTAATGTTCGGTTCAAATTCTTGTTTCTCTTCTGGTTCGGTGTTCAACGAAGTTCTGTGATAAAAATATCAGTGACGATGATAGATGGTGAACAAAAAACTACTTTATTCTAGTGAGACAGACAAAGCACTTCTATCGTCTAGGCAGAAGCGAAGTCAGAGCACACGAACAAAGATAGGAACAAAGAGGGAAGAGCTCCCGCTCTGACTAGTTTTTGAACGTCCACAGCAGCGATCTGTTGTCCAATCAGCTACGGACAACTCAGTGTTGGCTGGACATAGACGGAAACTTGATACTCGTTACATCCTGCTTTCATACGGTTAGACTGAATTGAACATGCAATAACATAATACAGTAAAGTCTCGTTATATCGATATCGGTTATATCGATAGTACCGCTTATTACGATACTATTTCTATCAACGCAAGGAGAAAATTACATGCGCGCAGGGTCGGATATATCGATAGTCCCGGTTATATCGATATTTTTCGGACTCCCGAGAATATCGATATAAGGAGACTTTACTGTATGTACTAAACTAACATGGGATAACATAATACATTTACTAATGTGCATAAACACTCTATCACCCCTCCTCTCTTATTTGTATCCGTTAATCCTCGCTCACCCCCTTATTTGTCTCCCATGTACAGGTGATGCTTCCCAGGACACCATTTCACTTGGTGAGTGTCTCGGGAGAGCTCGTCGGTCTGTTTTTAGCTGATTCAGATTTAATGCCATGGGAGCACTGGACATGTTTTTATGTACACTTGTCAGTTATAGTAGTTGTGAATAAAAGTCATGGCGAAAGAAAAAAAAACATAATCCTAATTTCATGCTTGTGCAGGTGAGCGGTCCTCTGTCGGCTGTTTTGTCCATAAGAGGCCCCGAATCGTCGGAGGAGGTCCGGTGAGTGTGTCAGCCGGAAGCTGGATGGTCAGCATACAAAAAGGGTACGCCTGAGCCTTTATTATTCTGTGTGTTTTTCCACGCCTTGAAGGGCATGCAGCCTTCCAGCAACTTCATCAGCAGTATTAATATTCCATGCGGCTGCTTTCGAAATATCACTTAATGTCACTGTAAATTTGACGAACAATAATATGCCGTGTTTCCTTTGATCAATTCTAATTGATTGTTTTGGATGTCCTTTGCAGGTCAGCGCACTGGTGTGGTGGTTCGCTGGTACGAGAGGAGTGGGTGCTCACCGACAGACAGTGCTTCTCCTCATGGTACCTTCACAATTGCTCAACTTTTTTTATTTTTATTTAACCATCTAACGCTTGCAATCTACATCAGCGTTCCAGACCTAAGCGACTATTGGGTATGGCTGGGCGTGTCCAATATTGCAGCCAATGTGTCTGATTGGGCGACGAGACAGGAAGTGCGCATTGCACAGGTGATATGTGGCCCCGAAGGATCCAGTTTGGCCCTACTAAGGCTTTCCAAGTGAGTGACAAGAGCCAGTTATGGATTATATGTAGTGTGCCAAAATTCACACTGTGTCTTTTCTATTTTGTTGCAGGCCTGCACTTCCCGCTGAAAACGTTCACACCATACAGCTGCCTGTAGATGGCTGCTCCATCCCTGAAGGAACCCTTTGTAAAATGTATGGATGGGGAGAGACCAAAGGTGATTCTGCTTTAGAAAACTTTTTTGTATAGTTCATATAGTCATTATATTGTTTTTTCATCATTACACTAATAATTAGTATTATTATGATCAAAATCTTTTTAAGACAACAGCATTTAAAATATGTTCATATTAGGATTAGGTATGAATCATATTTTTTTTAACAAATATGATAAAAAGTTCGCAACTGAAGGCTATTCTGAATAATATCAAGAAAACAGGATTCTAATATGTTTTGTAATTTTTCAAAAAATATTGAGAAATTATGTGTTAAGTAATATATCATGTCGAAATAAATATAAAAACATGTTGAATAAAATGAATAAAGTATGTTATACTATAAAATACATATTTTGCTGCTTGTTATTATGCATTAATTTTTTTTGTGTCAAAAAAAAAGATAAATCTATAATTTATCCAGTTATAGAAAAGTATGTAAATAGTAGTTTTTCCCCCTTTGTTTCCTTTCTGATTAACATATTCAACCAAAAGCGTCAGAATAGTAACACTAAATAAAAAAATAAATAAATAAACAACCATGATTACAATAAATCAATGCATGTGCTATGCAAACACTCCTGTACTAAGTGCTACTTTTCCTCAGGTACAGGCCACGACGATGTCCTGAATGCAGTCAACCTTCCGATAGTGAACAATGAACGGTGTCGACAGCTGCACCGGGGTAGTCTGCACATCACAAATAGCAAAATCTGTGCAGGAGGGCGCAGGAACGAGGGCGTGTGTGAGGTAAAGCCCCCCTTTCATGCTTACCCGGCTTTTTGGAATCTGATAATTGTTCCCCGTGTGAATCGAAGCAAATCTTCCAGCTCTAGCTTCCTCGCTTGGATTTCCGAGATCTAAATCTTCAGCAAATTTGTGGTCTTAGCGTGTGGAGTTTGATGTAAAGTGGAGCAGCTGTGAGTTGTGCTGCATTTCATCAGCGAGTCTAAGCCCAAAGCCTTTGTGATTTTGGGTGTTTTGGGGGAGCTGTGCTGAACCTCTAGTAACCACGATAACACATTTTGCTTGCTTTCAATATGAGGAAAATACGCTTTGATGTTGTTTTAATTATGACCATGCAGAGGTGGCAGAATGTTAAGTCCAGCATGTGCAAAGTCTGAAATCTCACCTTTGAGTTTCAAGCATGCCCAAAGCCACTGTAAAAAATGTCATGGCTGACAATCTCACTTAGTCACAGCATATCAGGTGGAAGCAAATGCACCAATACTTTTCATGGAATCAAAATGTGCACAATTTACAATCCATAAAACTATGACAAAGCAATTGAATAGGTGAAATTTGCATTTAACTGCTATTGTGTGGCAAAAATGGACAATTGTACTGGACATTATTTTGGTGCAAACTCAATGGTTCTTACTATGGAGTTTTATTTATTTTGTTAAAAAATAAATATGTTCACCATTTTAGAAAATGTTCTTAAGTTTCTCGAGTAATTCATTCTTTATGAATTAGCAGTTGAATATGGTCAGCTTTCATTCCGATCAAAAGCCTCTGACCCTAAACAAGCTTTTTGCGAAGATAATCATGAAGCAGAACAGTGACTTAGATAATCACTGTATGTTTTTACGACACACCCAAGAAAGGACTGTGAAGGCAAAATCAAAGTCAAAGTCAAAGTCAGCTTTATTGTCAAATATGCTAATAAGTATGACATACAGCACAGATGAAATTACTGTCCTCTCTGACCCAGCATGCAAGGCACTTATAATGACTTTAACAAACATAATAAACATGAAAACGGCAATTTGCCGGAGAGGGGAGCCGCTGCGTGTTCACGTGCCGCCATCTTGGGAAAAAAAAACAAAACAAAACAAAAATAACAAATATGACAACACAAAGACAGTCATTCATTCTTCAGGACTTGCTGTGCCCTCTTTGTGATGACATGAAGCAGTTCTAGTTGAAAGAGGAGAAGATCAAAGCATCCATGTCAGCAGTGGATCAGGGATGTCATGGTGGAATTTGTACGTCTACTACAAGCTAAATGTTGAACGCAAACACGAAGCTGTGGCATCCATTGATGAAAATACATTGTCTCACATCTCCTGTCCCACATAAATCCGCTTCAATTCCAAGCCGCGAAAGTTCCACAAACGCATCGGCGCTCTGCGTTGACACTGCTTTCTTATCGCGGGCTCCTCAAGCCATGCATCCATCCAACCGCAGACTGTCCAACAGTACTGACGTTTCCGCTGAACAAAGCGGGGCTGTGAAGATGCTGCCCATTACAGGCGCAAAAAAGCACAATGGCCCCAGAGCTGTCCAGCGACGACAGTCAAATGGCTACGACATTCCTCCCATTCAAAAACAGTACTGGCATATTCATGCGGACGAAAGGCGCAACCGCTCAGCACAGTTTCCTCATTTTTTTTTCCTCAGCACAGTTTTCAGCATTTTTGTGGCCAAAAATGCTGAAAAACAATCTGTATCCGTTCCACGTGACGCACAATAACATAAAGTGACAAAAGAAAACACAATAACAAGACAAAAACAACAAAAAAGCAGGCTCATGAGAGCACTTGCTGATGGCTGCCTACTCAGGCGCCATCTTGGAAAAAAAAATAATAAAAAAAATATAATAAAATAATTTAGTTTCAAATATACAACAGGAAAATGTATCTGTTGCAGATCCACTACATGGCTCGAGACGAATATGAGTAGCTTTTTGACATAAAGTGTGATATTCACTGTATAAAATGCATTTTTCACACACAGTCACAATACACCCATTCTACAAGCTACTGTGAGACACAAAAAAAATAAATTCTGTTGTAGTTTGAGATACCTAAAATTATTATCTGAAGCGAGGCACATCCCTCCCAAAATACAGTGACGGACATGGTACAGTGAGACCTCAGCTTACGAACACCTTACCTTATGAACTTTTTGGTTTACAAACGTCAAATTTATGAAAATTAAACCTTGAAATACGCACTATTTTTCGCGATACACACCCACCACTGCTAGCGGAGTGATCTTCGGATCTAGCGGAGTGATCTTCGGATCTTCGGCGGAAGCACACGACCGAACAGCGCTCCAGCCGGCGCACCATTCCACACCCCCTCTCTCTGAATTCACACGTCGATCGCCTCCGCGGAGCTTTTTGCAGATAATTTTACTATTAGGAAATGAATGCAAGATCATCCCCTAATAATCACCGTCGAGGAGAAGAAGGAGATCATTAAGAAACACGAACGAGGTGTGCGTTTGTGGCGTCACATGTGCACACCACGGCTGTCATGTGAATCTCAGCCTGACACATCTCTCACGCTGTGTGTCACTTCCCTGAGAGTAACTTTCCACGACCATTCTTCAAATAAAAAGCCCGATACCGTTCACCATGGCTACCATCCTTCGCCTAAAAGCTTTACACAAAGGCGTTATTTAGTCGATGCTTTCACGTGACTAATGACGAAATTGTCACATGCGAGTTGACAGCTGTGGCTCGCAACCTCCGCCAGCCGAAGAAGACACTTCAATTTCATTTGATTTCAACGAGTCGCTGTCACCTCACCAGTGATATGATTACGACGCATCACGCCTCGCTCTGTTTTGTGCTGGCAAGTCCAACAGTTTGCTTTGCCGGAGGTGATCGTTAGCCGCGATCACATATGTTTGGTGCTTTCCGGGATCGCGAATGTGCGTGGTGTGCGTGTTGATCCCCTCGTCACCGATACTTGGACATTTCAACGAGTCGCTGTCACCTCACTAGTGACATTATTACGACGCCGCGCTGTGTCTTGTGCTGGCAAGTTCAAGAGTTTGCTTTGCCGAGGTGATTGTTAGCAGCGATGGCGTAAGTTTGGTGCTTTCTGGGATCGCAAATGTGCTGGACGGATCACCCTGCCCGCCTTCTTTTGTCGTGTTTTATTCCGCGTCCGTGGAATCATCGGACTCGCGCCTTTTGTTGTAATAAAATCTCTGCCAGCAACTGCGGGACTCGAAGTGGATGCAGATGACATTGAGGAGCTTGTTGCTGACCATAATGAGGTCCTCAACACAGAGGATTTGATTTGCCTTCAAGAGGACAAGCAGAAGCAGTCCATCCAGGAGTTGATGTGCAGGCTTTTATTGAACAGTTCCATACAGAAAAGGCTATGAGAATCATCAACATGATGAATGATAATGTGATGCCTCAGTTTCGTAAGATCTTACAAGTCAGAAAGCAACAGGTGTCAATTAAGAGCCATCAACGACCATCACAAATGTAAATACAGTGACTTTATTATACAGTGCAGTGTATTTCTTTCATGACAATATAATAACACATTTATTATACATAGAATAAGGTATGTTGTGTTTAGTTTTAAGTCTTATTTAGTTGAAAATTATATTTTATGGAGACCCGGGAACGGATTATTCTCATTTTAATGGTTTCCTATGGGGAAATAAATGGGATACACACTTTTCGCCTTATACACTCTGTCTGGGAACCAATGAAGTTTGTAAGCCAAGGTCTCACTGTATAGCTTCCTTCGACTTCAAAGCAAAGCTGAGCTCCAATCAAAAGTGATACAACACTGCCATCTATAGAGATCTGTTAGTCATGACAGTGTTTTCCAAACCGCAATTACATAAATAGACAGGAAAAAGCCCACTTTCACACTGACTCATTGGGAAATATACTGAACGAACGAATACCTGAACTACTGTATTTTGGTGACAGTAAATGAATGTCACATGACAAATACCGGATACACACCACTTGGGTATTGAATGATTTTGTTACAAATCCACACATCTCTCTGCCAGCAATGGATAGTGAATGCCATGCAAAATATGCTCTTCAACATGATGGATCAAAGTTCAAGGAGAAGATCATTATTGTTTCTGTGTACCAAGTTTATGTGACTTATTTGCATAGTACAGGATTTTTTCAAGAAAATAAATCACTGATTTAATTTATGCCAACCCCGCAGAGGGATTACGGCGGTCCTTTGGTGTGTCAAGATGGTGAAATCAAAGTCGTGGTCGGTGTTAGTGTCCACGGCCGAGGCTGCGCTCGCGCCAACCGGCCCGCCATCTTCATCAATGTGCCCTTTTACACACAATGGATCTACAAAGTCTTCAGGCATTACCCAGAGCCGGACCTGAGCATCGCATAACACCCAGCCAGGTTGTTACTCCGACATCGGAGCTGGCAAAACTACTCGGGAGGACTTATCTGCTTGTCGGATGTACGGATGAGAGAATTGCTTCGAAATAGTGAATGACGAAGGCAAATGGAAGATTTATACACACAGGGAAGAGAGTCGCCCTCGCTCTGACAGCAAACAATGGTAATTAAAGCAAAAAAAAAAAAAAAAAAAAAAAAAAACATCTGTTATTCAGGTGTTTAATAGGAAATAAAGGCAGCTACTCTGAAGTTGGCCGTCAAATCACAATATCAAATTTTACACAATGGTGATTCAAAGTTTCGTGAGAGACTAAAATGTTGCTGTTTGAGAACATTCCTTCGTCTTTCTGTGAAAAAAGTAAATGTCAAATAGCAAGCAGTTCATGGATGAGATACATCTGAGTACACGGGCCTCTGAAACGATACACAAGCAAGGCCAAAGGTAAAATATAACTGCTAAAATATAAAACAATAGAGTTGTGAATACTCACAAAAAGTGCTGATATTGAAATAGCCAAACTGTAATTTTTATTTTGCAAGGGCTGATGAAAATAGTGTATTTGATGATGCCATGTTGCAATATAAGTAATGAATAAGAAATAAATTGCAAGAACAAAATTGTGGTATTCAACGAAAAAAAAAACAATTTTACATGAATAACTTGGTCATTTGAATGACTTGAAACAAAGGAAATACTTGGATTTTTTTTTACTGCGGAACTTATGTAATATTCCCCAAAAAGTAATTTTGGTCGCATCTAATATTATTGGACGAACAAAAAAAAATGCACCATTTCAATCTTATACATTGGTGTTGTTACTTTACAATGTTTCATCATGGCCAACTACCTCAATCAGTAATTTAAAATGGTTCAAAAAACAACTGGAACTCTCTTCAGAAATAAAAAACATAACTTTGGCATGCTACACTTTAGATTCCTTCAAAAATGTAGACAGTTAAAATGAGATTCTAATAGCGACCAACCACATGAAAATAACCAATTGTTGGGATTGTACTTTTGCGGCCACTTGTTGCTAGGCAAAATTGAAAGGGGCGATAAAATAGCGTAGGAAATAAAAACAATCCAATTCCAACACAAATCTGTAGACTGAATAAAACATAAGCGCGGAGTACATGCCCCTTTTGTTGACTATGATGGGGCACTGTCCTTCATGAAGCACCCACACTAGTACTGTCGCAAAAGGCGCTGAAGGTGTGCTGCATGTATGAATACTTCTGATTCCTGGCATGACTTGAAACCTTTGAACTCCGTGTGTGTATGGGGGGGAGAGGGTGTTACGACAGCGCCCCCACACATTTGGCAGCCCACTCGGCAGGCCACTCTTGTCCTTTTGTGTACATAGTATTTAATGAGTGTGTTTGTGGCACTTCATGTTGGGTCTCGCAGACCTCTGGCGGAAGAGAGAAGTGAATGCCTTTGTTAAATGTGTTTATGTGTGTGTGTGTGTGTGTGTGTGTGTGTGTGTGTGTGTGTGTGTGTGTGTGTGTGTGTGTGTGTGTGTGTGTGTGTGTGTGTGTGTGTGCGTGTGTGTGTGTGTGCGCGCGCGCGTGTGTGTGTGTCAACATTTTTAAGCATATAAACTTCACATTCACTCAAAGCCACTGATTGGTGTCTTTATACTAAATACAGTGTTGTACAGTATATGGATTATATTTTGTTCCCATGTGTTCTGTTCTGTATATAACAATTCACCTTTTATGGGAGTTCAATGGTGTTTTATCAGCGTTATATATTGAGTTTTGCAATTGGAGATGTGCACTTCCAAATGCTGCGGTGCCATGTTCCTTAAAGTTATTTGTTTGAGTTTACAAAAGAAAATTTGGAATTAAACACACAGAACCGGTTAGCAGCAAATTGCAGGTCACACATGGATGGACAAACATCTGCCACTAACAGTCACACTTGTGGATAATTTAGAATGTCCCATTAACCTACTACCAGCATAATTGGAATATGGGATGAAACTGGAGTGCCCAGAGAAAACCCACGCATGCACGGGGGGCAGATGCAAACTCCACACAGAGAGGCCCCATTCGCAATCAAACTCTTTACATCTGCCTAACCAGTCGAACACCAGATGACCTAATAAGGCGTATCTCATCTAGTATCATGAAACAAAACAATGAATTTGTATCAACAACATTTTGAATACTCAAAGAAACCATTTTTCTTCAATACAAAATTCATGTCTGTGAATTAAGAGTATTACATTTATTTCATATGATCTTTACAATCTTTACAATTACACCATGATGTCCCTGATCCACTGGTGAAGAGACGCTTTGATCCTCTCCTCTTTCATCTGAAACTGCTTTATGTAACAAAGAGGGTACAGAAAGTGGTTAAGAATGAATGTCTCTCTGTGTCTTTGTGTTGTCATGTTATTTGTTATTCAGTTTTTTTTGTTCTTTTGACTTCAAGACGGTGCCGCGAGAGTGGCTGCCTTTCCAGCAGCTCCTATGTTTTGCTCTTCTACTTTCATTTCTTTCATAACTTTGCTGCTGTGAAATGTAAATTTCTCCACTGTGAGACTAATAAAGGCAAATCCAATCCAATCCAATTCTTTGATTTTGCTAATACTGTGCAAACTTATTTTGCTTGGATTTTGTCATGCTTAAAAATCAAGCCATTACTGCATCTTCAAGGACTTGGAAGTTCTGTTTGTTATGGAATGTAGAGAAAGAGATGCCCATTTTACGGTAAGATCAGAGCATTGTCATCAAATGGTAAGTATAGTGTTTGCTTCTTTCAATGTTGCTGTGCCGATGACCATTTTGTGTTTGGGAGTCTTTTACTGAGCGAGTTGCTTGTTCTGTAGCCACAAAGGGACATAAGTCTTCTTGTGCCGGTCCCAAGCCCGGATAAATACAGAGGGTTATGTCAGGAAAGGCATCCGACGTAAAAGCTTGGCCAAAAAAAAACATGCGGATCAAACCTCTAAAGATGGAGGACACTGATTTGCTGTGGCGACCCCTTGAAGGGAAAAGACGAAAGGAAAAGAAGACTTCTGTGTTTTATTAACATTTGGCAATGTTCTCACCTCTTGTTACCACGAGGGTATCGTTCACTTTCCCTCATCATAGAATTTATAACTTCTAATTGATATAATGTCCATCCCGACTTGCAAAACTTTGATAAACCACTGAAGGAGAAGAATGACCATCAATGTGTGTTTGTGTCCACTTGGACAGTCATATTTTTTTCTTCAAACCATCTACTTTAAAGTTAAACCCTTCCATATCCAGTATAGAACATGTAAAAGCCCATTTTTAAGGATATGTGACTTATCGTATAATGTGACTCTCCTATTAAATGTTTTCGTCCAAAAATTGCCTTCTTTGACTTGAGTGACAAATGGAAGTGGAAGTTGCCGTTTGCTCAGCTTGCTGCAGATGGCGACATAGTAGCACATAGGTCATTTTCAAAGTGTTCGTGTATCTACAGTATTAGTGTGAAAGTGCCTAATGAGAAGCAGAATAAGAATAAAATCATGTGAAGCTCCATTCAATGCATATTGCAGTTGGCCACAAAACACACGTAATTATGACGGCCTGTGTGGGTGAAATGGTACACAATATGTGTCTGTGAATGTTTAAATATATTTACGGTAAATAGAGGGTGGGACGGTGAGTAACTGGTCAGCACGTCGGCCTCACAGTTCAGAGGGGAGGGGTTGGATTCCCATGACACAGCATTCCTGTGTGGAGTTTTCACGATTTGTCTGTTCCAGCGTGTTTTTTTTTTCGGGTACTCCACTTCTCTCCCATTATCCCAAAACATGCAAAGGCTGCTTTTTGATGTGTGCCCTGTGATTGGCTCACCACAAATTCAGCAGTGACGTGCGGTGAGGTTCATGGCTGGTGAGGCACTGACGTGATCACAATCAGAAAATATTGCATTTTGTTTTCAATTAAATTGTACAGGTTGCCTGACATTGATAATGAATATATTAGTGAAAAATGTATTGTGGTCTCATTAACTCATTCACTGCTAGACATACAAAAATGTGTCTACTCCAGTGTCTGGGTTTTTGTCATTGTCACACCAATTCCAGGACCAACAGAATATTGAGTTTTGTGACAATATAAACATTCAATACAGCGTAAAAAAACCTTAGACTCTCTTCTTTCATCAGGCAAAAGTTAATTCCTAAGTTATATAGGTCTGGAATTAGATAAGCTTGAAATGAGGGCAGCTGTCCAGAATACAATGCAATAGATACATATTGGTTTATATAGCACTTTAACAATATCTGAAGCTGGAACAAAGCGCTAACATGGAGAAAAACAGAGAAATTCTGCCCCCTTGTGGGAGGTAAAACATTCCCAGAGGTCTGGCCAATGCTTTATCGGCACCCAAACAAGAAAAAAACGAAACATGAACTAATTCAGGAATGCTGCTCCATGTCATATTTTCAATTCCGAATAAATTTGTGAATGGCAGTGAATGAGTTAAAAAAAGTCAATGAAGACAATAACCTGATAATTAAAACAAATGTCATACTTTTTTATGATTGCAATGATAAGGTGGAGAGAAGCAGGTGAGAAGTTTGTGCATAATGGAGCATTTCTATGGGCTACGGTCTAATTGTATCATTTACTAGCACACAGACACACAAACATCCACACATGCACAAATGCACACACACACACACACACACACACACACACACACGCGGACGCACACACACACACACGCACACAGACACACACACACACACACACACACACACACACACACACACACACACACACACACACACACACACACACACACACACACACACACACACACACACACACACACACACACACACACACACACACACACACACACACATTTTTGGGTAAACACTAAGCCTGTAGCAAGAACTGATGTGCACATTTTTGATGATGGACACATACACACACTTATCTGCAGTGTACGTCAGAGGAGATTCACAAGTGCTTTCACGCAAGCATGAACAGCTGTGACACCCGCCATGTTCTCTGGATCATTTGGACTCATGCATGCCGTCGATCTTATGGTGCATTCAGTGAAGTGAGGTCTGTGTGTGTGTGTGTGTGTGTGTGTGTGTGTGTGTGTGTGTGTGTGTTTGTACGTGTGTGTGTGTGTGTGTGTGTCGGCGTGTGTGCGTGCGTGCGTGTGTGTATGTGTATAGATGTGTGTGTGTGTGTGTGTGTGTGTGTGTGTGTGTGTGTGTGTGTGTGTGTGTGTGTGTGTGTGTCTCCTTCCGGTTACCTCCTCTTTATGACTGCATGTTCTCCCTCACCATCCTTTCCAGCTGACCTGCAGAAACATATTACACTCTCTTATGCCCTTGAGGGCACTAAAGGACACACACACACTCACACGCACGCACGCACGCACACACACACACACACACACACACACACACACACACACACACACACACACACACACACACACACACACACACACACACACACACACACACACACACACACGCACGCACACACACACACACACACACACACACACACACACACACACACACACACACACACACACACACACACACACGCACACACGCACGCACGCACACACACACAAACATTGGATGGACATCTATCCAGAACAGGAAAAGATCAGAAAATGATAAGTCATTTAAGGAAGCGAGATAAACGTTTCAATGAAGAGTCAGCAGCATACACCCACTACCATTTAAAGTCCTTCAAGTTTAGATGCTTTAGTAGGCTATTTATGACATTTTTATGTCGCCTTTGCTTTCGTTATCAAGATTTAATTTCAGTTACTCAATAATGGTTACAGCTACTCAGCTACAGTTAAGTACTGGTCCAACAATTTAATTACAGTTCTTGAGTGACAGTTACTTGGTTTGAGTGAGTCGGGTACCATTTTCCATGAGTTTAAACGTGATTGTTCAATTATGATCAAAGCCACAAATACGGGGTGCGCACACATGTACAAGCACAAAGTTTCAGTTGTTACACACCCAAAAAGCCATTGATGTTCTTTTTTCTTCGGGAAGAGGCATGGCAAAGCCATCCTGTGTGGCTGCACGTATTGCATATCCCAGAAACCACCACTCACCGTTAATGCACCAGTGAATCAGTGAAAAATGAAAAGGAGAGAGCAAAAGACATTTGAAACGGCTTTCACAAACCACTGGACTGCTGTGAAAGGCGGATGACTTATGACACAAAGTAACGGCAAATTTCCTAATCGGGTTAACACTTCTCTCTAATGGCATTCATCTTCTTCAGTCCACTCCCAAGCCCTTCTTTGCAAGCAAGGCTTAATGACTGCAAGTATGGGGAATAAGATTGGTGGTTTGAATATTTGTCATAGCACCAGTGGATCCTGTAAATTGATACAATCAGATCTAGTTGTTTCAATGTAATTTGTCTTGGATTCTCTAGCTACCTTTTTGTTGTTGTTTTTTGTTATTTACTTTAGTTAAGTCATCCTATTGACCTTAAACAAAAAAAAGTGTGCTTTCCTCTATCAACAATATCAGCTCTGTCACATTACAATCCTTCTCGAGGGACTTGACTTAATTTTCTCACGGCTTTGCTCGTGATGACTGTCCCATGCTGTTAAGTCCCAATCTTATTCTAAGTAAGATTTCACTTACATTACTGTGACTCTTGGGGAGTTTGAGCATCACGATAATAAGAAAAAGAAAGTTTGATGCCCATCAAGACAAAAGTATTGGATCACACTGTGGCGACTGCGGTACATTGACTCCTGTCAAGTGTGCGACACACCGCATCTCCTTTTGGATGTTATATTTCAGCTTTTCTTTGAAATATAAAAAAATGTGAATTTTACATCAATTTGAACGTTTCATTTACTGATATTATGTCAACTTCATTAAGAAATCTAGCAACAAGGGACGCACCAACAAAATTTTCCAATGTTAAATATAAATGTAAAAGTAAAACAAACAAAAACACAACTTTCAATCAACAAAATTATTGCATATTGAACAGCTATTTGTTTTCCTTTAATGCAGGCAGGCTAAAAAATTATCCCGGTGTCCCCCATCCACTGTCCGACTGGGATAGGCTGCACCCCACTCGGTGAGCCTTGTGAGGATAACACAGATCGGAAAATATACAGATGGATGCATTTACTTGACTGCTCACGGCTTGTTACTCAAGTTATAATGACTCAATTCAGCCACAAGATTCAACAATCTCTTGAGAACAAAAGGGTGAGTGAACAGTATTTATTCATTCAGATCACACGAATACATGTTGTTTGATTTAAAGCGTATATCATTTTGACCTGGTTTTGAACATTTTCTTTAGGA
Source organism: Hippocampus bargibanti (assembly GCF_051943395.1). Classification (NCBI taxonomy): domain Eukaryota; kingdom Metazoa; phylum Chordata; class Actinopteri; order Syngnathiformes; family Syngnathidae; genus Hippocampus; species Hippocampus bargibanti. The sequence continues at coordinate 14,784,250 of NC_142738.1, read as the reverse complement.
CCCCCCCCCATATAAAAGGCCTTGTAGTAGAACCCCACCCCCCAAAAAAATGAATACTTGAATGATATTCCAAGTCACCATCGTGCCAAATGTAATTAGTGGGAATCTTGCGCATCTTTCAGTTTCATCTCGAGTTCTACAGCAAAGTGTGTTGTAAAACCGGACATTTAACAGTGCTCTCCAAAAACACTTGGCTGGACATGTAGCTCTTCTACAAGGCGTTACAGTAGAAGGGGAGAATCAACATTCTTTTGCAAGACTTCAGAAAAACATGATACAAACATTTTTTTTCAAATATTTTGAGCCCTGTTATTGGGCCAGATCAACTCTTAACATGATTTAAACATCATGGGAAGGCACTTTTATAAGAACGTGATGTATTTGATGTCCTTGGTAAGGAATCTTGGATCAAAATAAATAGTAAGTTTTTCAAAATGATGGTGTTCAAATTTTCTCGCAAGAAAAAAAATGATGGTGTGATGTGATTGATGTTTACAAAAAGGCAAGATTGAAGGAAGAGTAGAATTTCACTTTAATGTTATTCCAAAAGTGTTGTTATTATTATTTATATCTCCTTTCATTTGACAAAAGCATAAAATAAGGTTTCAAGCGACATGAGTGCCGCAGACAAAATTGAAATGGCTGAGTCAAAAAAAGTCAATTACAGCAGCAAAGATTAAAGGTGTCCAATATTTTTTTGTGACGTCTGTGTGCACTCACATAAATTAGCCGGCGTCTCATTTGAGGAGGCCTGCACTTTTGAGCATGGCAGAAGATTACTTTTCAATCTGAAACCACCAAAGATCAAATTTTCTTTGGAAATCATCGCTGATTGATTTTGTTGCCAAACAGCTATCGGTAGAATGATTGTGTCATTATGAACATACAACAATCCTTTATTGTCTTAGCAGAAGTTATATTACCCAAATGTATTTGTCTTGGATGCATTTAATACGTTTTTATAGATTTCATTGACATAAAATATAAATACTACGGCTTAGAACAGGGGTCTCGAACTCGCGGCCCACGGGCCAAATGCGGCCCCCGAAATAATATTTTGCGGCCCGCCTTGATATGAAAGATTAATGTTAGTGTGGGCCGCATGATTGATAAGGTAAAAGGCTCTGAAGGGTGGCACATCGTTCAGGCTGTCCAGTGCTTCTCCAGTGAAATAAAATAATTCATGGAGAAAGACAGGGTGGTTGTTCCTGTGCTAAGTGATCCAAAATGGCTCATTGACTTAGCTTTTCTCGTTGATATCACACATGAGCTTAATGTGCTGAACAAGAAGCTACAAGGCCAGGGGCAACTTGTTAGTGCTGCCTATGACAACGTGAAAGCATTCTGCACAAAACTTGTGTTATGGAAAGCCCAGCTCTCTCAGACAAACCTTTTCCATTTCCCAGCATGCAAGGCACTCTTGGATGCAGGCAGACCATTCAGTGGTGAGAAGTATGTTGAGGCCATTTTGGAGCTACAGAGGGAATTTAATCACAGATTAGTAGACTTCAAGACGCACAAAGCCACATTTCAAATTTTTGTGGACCCATTCCCTTTTGATGTGCAAGTTGCCCCTCCTGTGTTCCAAATGGAGCTCTGTGACATACAGTGCAACTCTGCACTCAAAGCCAAGTTCAGGGATGTGAATGGAGAAGCAGACAAGCTTGGGCAATTTTTGAGAGAGTTTACCCCCAGCTTCCCTGAACTTTCCCGAATGTTCAAGCGTACCATGTGTCTTTTTGGGACCACATACTTATGTGAGAATCTCTTCTCCACCTTGAACTTCAATAAGTCCAAATACAGGTGCAGACTTACTGATGAGTATCTTCAAGAAAACAAGCGCTGCCAGGTCTCTAGCACAGGAAGTAGGCAAGAGAAGCCATGTTTAGGACAGTTCATGTTAAATATTTTATTTATGTTAAGAAAGTTAAAGGTTAAAGAACTGTGAATACAGACATTTGAAACTTTATTCAAATAATTAGTTTTCCTGTGTTTTTTTTCAGTCGTCTGTATCTGCCTTATGATCATTATAATTATTTTCTTTATTTATTACTGGTTAATTTATTTTTTATTCATTTAATTCATTTTTTTGTGTGTTACAAAGAAAGATTTTGAGAACATTGCAATGTTTTATCTGTGCTTTTCTTGTGGAAATCCTAATGCGGCCCAATCTCACCCAGACTCTGCCTCCAGTGGCCCCTGGGTAAATTGAGTTTGAGACTCCTGTCTCCTCCTGTCAAAAGAGTATCTGATAGATGAGTCTGAAGCTAGAAATTGAAGGCGTGATGTTCAATGTTTTTTTGTGGGTATGCCCCACAAATAGGATGAGCTGGCAGAGAAGGAGAAATTTTGGTTGGACTTTGATAAAGTCATACAGAACATCCCGAGAAGTGAGAGGGTTGTAATTGGTGGAGACTTCAATGGACATGTTGGCGCAGGAAACAAAGATGATGAGGAGGTGATGGAACGCTGAAGGACAGATGGGGGTTGACTTTGCTGAGAGAATGGAAATGGCTATTGTGAATACTTTCTTTCAGAAGAGTCAGGAACATAGGGTGACCTATAAGAGTGGAGGCAGAAGTACACCGATAGACTACATTTTGTGTCAACGGCGCCATCTAAAGGAAATCAGTGCCTGCAAAGTAGTGGTTGGTGAGAGTGTAGCCAGACAGCATAGGTTGGTGGTGAGTAGGATGACGCTGGCAGTGAGGAAGATGAAGAAACCTGTCACATCTCGTCGCCGTCCTGGGCGCGGCCCGCCCCTCCCGTCACCTCCTCCGCTGCTCCCTGGAGATGGCCCCTCCCGTCATCTCTTACCTGGGCTCCCACAGCTGATTGTCATTCACTGATTGTGCCTTCTGACTATAAATGACGATCGCACATTACCGTCTCTGTCGGAGAATTCCGGAAGCTACCCTCGCGACTACTTTGCCGTCAGGTCTGCTATAGTCAGTTGCCGTCACTTACTTTTCATTGTTTGTTACTTTGATTGCATGTCTCAGTAAAGACTTTTGCTCCTGGAAATCTGTCTCGCCGTGTACTTCGGATCCAAACGTTCCCTTTGCCACTCGAGTCCTGCCTTTCAGTCTCGAGTGCGTGACAAAACCAAAGGCTGAAGTGAGGACAAAATGGTGGAAGTTGAAAAAGGATGAGTGTTGCATGACATTTAGGAAAGACGTAAGACAAGCACTGTGTGGGCAAGAGGTCCTTCCACATGACTGGCAAACTACAGCGAACATAATCAGAGACTATGGGAAGGAGTAGTTGAAGCTAGACTAAGAGCAGAAGTGAACATTTGTGAGCAGCAGTATGGTTTCATTCCCAAAAAAGAGTACGACAGATGCAGTGTTTGCTTTAAGAATGCTGATAGAGAAGTACAGAGAACGTCAGAAGGAATTGCATTGTGTCTTTGTAGATCTGGAGAAAGCGTATGTCAGGGTTCCCAGAGAAGAGCTGTGGTATTGCATGAGGAAGTCTGGAGTGACAGAAAAGTATGTCAGAGCGGTGCAAGACATGTATCATGACTGTAAGACAGTTGTGAGGTGGTGCTGTCGGTGTAACGGAGGAATTGAAGGTGGAGGTGGGACTCCACCAGGGGTCAGCTCTCAGCCCCTTATTTTCTATGGTGATGGACAGGCTGACAGACGATGTTAGACAAGAATCTCCTTGGACCATTATGTTTGCAGATGACATTGTGATCTGTAGCGAGAACGGGGAACAGGTGGCGGAGAAACTAAAGATGTGGAGATATGCTCTGGAAAGGAGAGGAATGAAGATCAGTCGGAGCAAGACTGAATATATGTTTGTAAATGAGAGGGATCCAAGTGCAAGAGTGATGCTACAGGGAGAAGAGATAAAGAAGGTGGAGGATTTTAAGTACTTGGGTTCAACTGTCCAGAGCAATGGAGATTGTGGAAAAGAGAAGCATGTCCAGGCAGGCTGGAGAAAAATGTCAGGTGTGATAGAAAGGTTTCAGCTAGGATAAAGGGAAAAATGTATAATACGGTGGTGAGACCAGCCATGATGTTTGGACTGGAGACAGTGCCACTGAAGAAAAGACAGGAAGAAGAGCTGGAGGTAGCAGAGCTGAAGATGTTGAGGTTATCTTTGGGAGTGACCAAGTTGAATAGGATAAGGAATGAGTACATTAGAGGGACAACCCATAGTCGAGGCTTTGGAGAGAAAGTCAGAGAGGCCAGACTGAGATGGTTTGGACATGTCCAGAAGAGAGAGAGTGACTATATCGGGAGAAGGATGCTGAGCCTTGAACCGCCAGGCAGGAGACCGAGAGGAATGTATGGATGTTGTCAAAGAGGACATGAAGGTAGCTGGTGTGAGAGAAAAGGATGCACAAAACTGGGTTAGATGGAGGACATTGATTCGCTGTGGCGACCCCTGAAGGGAAAAGCTTAAAGGATAAGAAGAATATTGACAGAAAATATAACCATGACACACGGAAATATATGATGGTTCATTGTGTTCTGTGGAATCTTCTTTGAGAAAGATATTGGACAAAATTACAGAAATTTGATCACGCTGTCGTGTCCAAAGCATCCAAAATCATGTTCATCAGGTGACATGTCCGGTGAGGATTCTGACAATGGAAGAACTGCGTTGTTTTTAATTTCGGGGATTTGTCCACAGAATCTTGCGACATGCGGCTGTGCATTATCATCCTGCACTGTGGTTTTGTTGGTGGATGAATAGTGCAACAGTTGGCCTCAGGATTTTGTGACGGTATCTGCACATTAAAAATGCCATCAATAAAATGCACCTGTCTTTGTTGCTCGTAAAATACACCTCCGCATTTCATATACCCTGACATCATCGAGTAACACTCGATCCATAACGTCGACATAAACAAACCGCTCAGCCGCATAACTTCACGCACGCTGTTCAACATCTGCCCTGAACGGTGAAAACCGGGATTCACCCGTGAAGAAAAGAACCCTGCACCGTGCCAGATGCCATCAAATGTGAAAATCAATCTGCTGAAATCAGTTCAGATGACATACTGCATTCAGGTTGAGAAGAAGATAAAAATGACAGGAATTCAAATATGATTCCCTCAGACCATTTCTTACAGGTTATGCAGAAAATATACAAGACAATTGACCGGGGGGGGGCTGGTCTCAGGCGATCTTGAAGGTCAAGATGTGGAGCTGAAGGGCCGCATGAACTGGCAAATAGTCTGAAAAAAAAGAATGACCTATTTTAATAATAATATAATAATAATAATAATAATAATAATAATAATAATAATAATAATAATAATAATAATAATAATAATACAACATTTCATTTATAAGTGCCTTTCAAAACTCTCAAGGATACTTTACAGTCACAGGATATTTTTTCTGCGGGTGAGCAGTGGCAGCCACACCGGAAGTAACATAAAGTAAAAAAAAAAGTACATAAAGTAAAAAAAAATACAATAAAGTCTCGTTATATCGATATCGTTTATATTGACAATACTGCTTATTACGACACTATTTTCATTTCCCGTGCACATTTCTAGTCTTTTTATGTATAATTAGTTCCATTTAGTACGATTCGTGGTTTTTACGATAATCCGGTTACTACGGTGCTCTTTTTCATCTCCCGCCGGCCATTTTGCTGTTTATATCGATACACGCCACGCCATCGGTCGCGCCATTGGTCGACTTGGTCACGTGACTTGGTCACGTGACCTGGTCACGTGAGTTTTTTACGTGACCAGCTCCAGTGTAGCAGAGCCATTTTCATTTTCAGACGCTAGCTTGTGTGTAGCAGACGACATTGAAGTGTTTGTGTTAAAAGGTAAAAATGGGAAGCAGAAGAAGATTGATGACTTTTTTAAATTGCATACATAATACAGTAAGATGTAAGCGTTGCAGTTTCCCTGTTGTGTTATGTACATGCCCACTGTACTGTATATGAATGCAATCGTTTTTTGCAACAATGTTTCTTGTTTTGTCTGCTGAAGCGTGATGATTTTGAAAATTACCATACATTCCATACTGTGTATTAAAGGACAACTGATGTCACTTTTTATTCAAATGCAAAACACCAATAAAAAACGTTTTGCATTGCTGGTGAACAATTGCTTCAAATTCAGATAATATGCTTTCTTGTTACACATCCAGTTATGAACATGATTCAAATACACTGTAGTTCTGAAGAGGAAAGCATACATGTTTGCAATCATTGGGGGAACATCTCACCCGAAAAAAAAGAGGCACAAAATGGCGAGCTCATGGCCAGCTCCGTTTCTTATATGGTGCTTGGATGCCCTCTTTTGGTGGCTTTTGTTAATGCAGTTTGGCGCAGGACGGATATATCGACAGTACGGTTATATCAACATTTTTTTCTAATTCCCGAGAATATCGATATAACGAGACTTTACTGTACTAACAAATAATATGACATTTTGGCTGCTCAATAACAATAAACACATTATGCACGTGTTTCAATAACAAGGAATAGCACAATATCACAACGTTAAAAAAAACATACAGTAATGACATGAATAGCCTGTCAAGAATAGACAAGAAACCTCCATTGTCAGATTTCTTGCTTCAATTCACTGGATATTTTGAAGCTCCTTCTCCTGACTTGGCCACCAGGGGGGCAGCATAATGCATACAGAACAAGGATATCCATAAGGACAGCTTTTTGCAGAGGATAAAGAATATGTCCATAAGTTTTGTTACATTGTCTGTTTGCACATGTTATGTGCTATATGCTCATGAAAAGGTTACTTATTTATTTGGGTTCCCCAAAAAATGGTGTTTACCTGGCTAGTATTGGCTATTATATTCTTTTTTTAGTTGGGCCTCCTTGGAGAATCTTACCCTGAGCCGCAAGAGTGTACCCCAGAGGAGAATTCTGTCAGAGGCATTCAGAAAGATTCTGGAACGAGTGGGCGCCCGCAGCTTTTTGTGCAAGCCACGCTGGTTTTCGAAGGGATCACACTTCATAAAGTCTCTGGGGAAAGTGGGCAATAAACTACAAACAATATTGAGGCTGGAACTGGACTGGGTATTTGGATTTGCTGACAGGAGCCTTCAAGAACAAAGGGGATTGAACATTTCTTTGAAACTCAATGGAACTTGTTAAGGATATAAACTAAGCATGACAAGTCTTTTTATAAGTGGGTATAAAACTCTTTGCTTCCATACTGAACACTTTTTTTTCCTGACTGTTTTAATTTCATAATAATAACACCCTCCACACACACACACGCACGCACACGCATGCGGGCACACACACACACACACACACACACACACACACACACACACACACACACACACACACACACACACACACACACACACACACACAGAGACACACGCACACATACACACACAGACTTCCATAGACAAGAGAATAAGGGGGGCCCTCGGACAAAACATGTTAGAACTAGTTTTACACATCCTAAAAATATCCCATATTATTCATTTCTACTTATTCTTATCAGTTAGAAAGTCCATATATATATGTAGTTTAGTTATTTGTATATATTACTTAGTATACATGTGCTCAGCTTAGTATACAAACCTTAGGCTATCATTTTTCAGTCTAATAATAAATTTCAATGATTGTATCTGTCGATGAAAAGGTTTCTTCAGCCATCATCTGTACTTCTTTGAAGGTGTCGGACTTTTCGCTTCTTATGCGAGATGCTTCTTCAGCGAATTAAAGTCTTATTGGTAGTTTACTGGTAGACTTTAGTTTGAAGCATCTTGGATAAGAAGCGAAACGTCTGACACCTTCAAAGAAGTACAGATGATGGCTGAAGAAACCTTTTCATCGATGGACGACTCCTGTACGACTGAGAGCTTACACAGACATGATTGTATCTAGCAGATCCTTTCCAAAGTGACATCACTCCTGTTGTCGACATCTGCTCGGGACGCACTCTGCCAACCGCTCTTGTCTCTCTCTTTTTTTTGGCTATTGAACTTCCCTCAAGAACTTCCTCTAGCTGCCTGATAAATAAATATTATTTTTTGTACATCACCTTGCTTCCTGCTGATTTAAGATTTAGACTACACAATTGAAGAACTGTACCAGGAATAACCAGATTTAATTCAACATTTGGAGCCGAAACTTGCCTGGCAGAGAGACAGAGTCTGGAGAAGAAGGGGGAGGGGGTGTTTTTTTCCCGCCTATTTGAGACAACAATGAGGTTAAAATCTTAGCGAAAGAAACACAGATGGTTTGAAAGGGGAGTAAAAGAAGCGATTTTCCTAAAACATCTAAATCCTTCACTCAAGCAATATGGCGGTGGGAGGTTCAATTTGGATTGTTCGTACAACAACCGGCTTAGGCAACCTAGGATTAGTAATGCTGATGAGGTGATATCAGCGCAAACAGGGCAATCAGGCCAGTCGTTAGTTAGGACAATCGGAACAATCAGTGGAGCCGCAGGGAGTGGTCCTTCCAAGCACTTAGGTATTACACTAAAAAACCGCTGCGCATATCACCCACAAAGTGCAGGACCATTTGAACGAACGAATGGTACAATTAAAAATAGACTCAGAAAAACGATGGAAACAACAGGCAAACCATGGCCTGAATGCCTGTTTCTGGTGAAATTATATATGAGAATAACACCCACTAAGATATTGCATGGCAGACCATTCATCCCCCCATTATGGTAAGGGATACCTTGGGCAGAAAATGAATAAGATCCAGGTGCTCTATTAGCAAAATGGCTGTGCGAAATGTTTACAACAAGAGAAGTACATTCCACATGTCTACTGCCGCAGTCCTCTTTGCTCCCTTGACAGGAAAGAATAAGACAAGGAGACGAGGTCCTGATCAAGACAAATAGAGAAAGACGTGGCCGGCGCCGAAGTGGTAGGGGCCATTCACCGTGCTGATCACAACACCAACTGGCATCAAAATCGCCGAAAGAGCCACCTGGGTGCACCAAAGTCATTGCAAGGTCGTTCACCAACCGGTTCTTGATGGGGTGGAAGACGGGCGGTGCCAAACCTGTACCTACAGAAGAAGCAAGTTTTGAACCTACTCACTAGCTATGGGTTGGGTCAACATTATCTTCCTGTATGGACTCATGGGGGCCATCCAGATGACTCAAGGAAAGCCCTCCACTCCTCCCGCCTACCTAACTCCTCTATTCTATCCAGCGACATCAGATAAATACCCAATCATGGCACATCCCGTGGCCTGCCTGCCTCTACATGCTCCTGGAATAGTTTGGTTTTCCCTCGGCGTCCGAGTGAATAAAGCATGACAAAATGGAAGTGATTATCCCCATGGTTCTTGGTACGCTTGTGTCAAGTTGGGGAAGGCTTGCACCACTGGTTGGGATTCCATTGTGGTCCATACCAAGCCCGACACAAAATGGGATCGGGACAGCTCTGCTCAAGAAGCAGCACAAATTGTCCCCAAGATAGCTAGGAATCCCCCAACTGGCACGATGACAGATATCCAACTTGCTATCATAACCCACGACGTTGCAGGATGCATGGACTTGAGGCTCTGTCCAGGGCTTCCTGAACATCACATTGGTTCTCCCGTAACTACTATATATGCATTCTGTCGTGTGTGGCATCACCAGTCGTGACGTTGCCAGTCCACCACAAACCACACATCAGACTGTCAGCCTGGGTGGAGGCAGCTGACAACACTGCCGAAAGCCCAAGTGTCATAGACATATTATATCAACCGTTTGCATGAGAAAGACATGACTGGAGTCCGTTATTATCAAACACGTGGGAAAGTTATGCTACACTCATTGCGAAGCAAAATAGAAAAAGTAATTGTTTTCTATCCTCTTATATGCCTCATTCTGTGACACAACAACGCCTGCATTCAAAGGTATTCAGAGAAAGAATGGCTAGAGCTGCATATTTGTTAATAGCTTTGCATAGACCCGATCAACATTTTCCGGTTCTTCGTAAAGCTTTGAAAGGAGAGATAGTTCCAGGCTGAGACACTGTTTTGGAACCAGATAACCAAGTTACCATTATGCGTTAACATTATGCGTTACCATTATGCGTTACAGTATACAGTACGGGTCAAAATGTGGGTTTTATAGATGAGGATAGGTGTTTATGCGCTACCGCTAAACACTAATGTCATCGTTTTGCATGTATCTTCGCATCTTTGGTGGTTATGCGGTTGGAAAGTAAATTATTTTATTTCCCCGCGAGCCTACGGTCTGTGCACACCTGTTATGTGACCGAGAATACTTTCATCGTCACCAGTCGTCCAGTACACCATCATATTAAGAGAACAGCATTGTTTAAGCCCCATGACTCCATCTGGGGGACTGATGTTCCAGAACAGTTCAAACATCATAGCATCAGCAGTAAGATAATGTTAGCTCTTTTTCCGCAAATTGGAGTGGCTAAAAACATGCTACGAATTGAAACTATTGATTGCAGATTTCAAATGTTTGTAAATGCCAGCTTGAAAGTGGATCAAATGCAGAACACCGAAATTGCAGCAATGAGGCAACTGATGTTGCAAAATAGAATGGTTTTAGACCTTTTGACAGCCCGATAAGCGTCTGTGCTAATGCTTTGTCTGTTATCAGGGATCTCAGAGATGCTATGGCCAAAGATCGGCAGCCTGATCGCCCGTGGAGCTTTGCCATGCTCTTTGAAGGACCGTGGTACATGACGTTGCTTAGACTGTTTCCTTCACAGTCTAAGCAACAGAACTACACAGTTCAATCGTAGTTGGTGATGGCAGTAAAGCAATCTGAAAGGAGCAAGCCTGACAAGTACATATTGAAAAGACGACCTACTGAGTTGAACAAGACAAAGTTTGAAATTCTTTTTAACTTGTATTTTTCTTCTTCTTCTTCTTCTTGTGCTTCTTGTGTTTTTTTTTTGCGCCTGTAATGGGCAGCATCTTCACAGCCCCGCTTTGTTCAACGGAAAGGTCGATGCTGTTGGACAGTCTGTGGCTGGATGGATTTCTTGTTTAAGGAGCCCACGATGAGAAGAAAGGAGCGGCAGCGCAGAGTGCCGATGCTTATGTGGAACTATCGCGGCTTGGAATTGAAACAGATTTACTTGTGACAGGAGATGTTAGACAATCTCTTTTTGCCAATGGATACTACAGTTTCATGTTTGCTTTCAACATTTAGCTTGTAGTAGATGTGCACATTCCACCATTACGTCCCTGATCCACTGCCGAAAATGACGCTTTTATCATCTTCTCTTTCATCTAGAACTGCTTCATATCACAAAGACGGTACTTTGTGTTGTCATATTGTCCTTGTTTTTATTTAGTTTTAGTTCGTGTTTTTATTTAGTTCTTTTGTTCTTTTGACCAGCAGCTCATGTATTTAGTTTTTCTACTTCATTAATTCCTTTCATCTTCTTCTTCTTCTTCTTCTTCTTCTTCTTCTTCTTCTTCTTCTTCTTCTTCTTATTATTATTATTATTATTATTATTATTATTATTATTATCAGAATCATAATCATCTTTATTGCCAAGTATGTAGAACACACAAGGAATTTGTTTCCGGTCGAACACGCTGCACTAGTATCATCATCAAAAAAATTGCAAAGAGGCACTATACAGTTCAATTTGGGCTACTGTTCAAAGAGTTAATGGGTGAAGAAGCGGTTTATTATTATTATTATTATTATTATTATTATTATTATTATTATTATTATTATTATTATGAATTATGTAGTATTCATTATGTATTAATTAATTAACTTCTTTTTTACCACCAAGCTGATTTCGCACAAGAGGTGGGGAACACCAATGACTCACAGGGGCTTATTAAGCACTTGGTATTAAAAATCCATGACCATTCGTTGTCTCGTTTCGCGAGGTGGTGATGGCGGGTTCGGATCCCAAAAAGCAGGCATGAGGGAGCAGGAGGTTGTTTGACAAATTGTATTAAAATAAAGTCAGCAGGAACAAAATGTAAAACATCAAAATGATCTGAATGGAAAAAAAAAACGACGGGCGGCGGCCTGATGGGAACGGGACTCGGCCTGGGGTGGACGAAGACGCGGCACGGATCGTCGTGGGCGTGAGTGCGATCCCTCTCGCACGTTCACGCGACGGCGCATGGCTCTGCGTGGACGTCGAACTGCCAGGCGCAGAATGGCACCCCGTACGGCCGTATGGGACCAGGTCTCGGCCGGACGCCGACGTGGGCGTGAACTGCCCGGCTCCGGGGGAACGAGACCAGTCCAGAGCCGAGTCCCGTTCCCATCAGGCCGCCGCCCGTCGTATGCTGGAGAGGCAGCGGTTGCCCTCTCCACCGACCGTTCCCTGGCGAGTGGACCTTTTTGGGAGACTGTTGGGACTTCTGGAAGCAGCCCCTTGAAGGGGGGGTACTGTCATGATCTGGTTGACGACCAACGGGGGGCGCTGTCGCCCCCGCCTACACCTCACAGGTGCTGGTCGTCCCGATCAGATTGGCGATGTCAGCCCTGCCTGCAGCCTCGCAGGTGCTGGTCATTATAATCAATGTCACTTAAAAGGACACCGGGCACGATCATCCGGTGCCGATTCATTGTTTGTTTGCTGCTTGGTTGCAGCATGCATCGTGTACGTGTTTGTTTAACCTTGGCGGGCTTTTACTTTTGGTCTTCTTTTGCTACTTTGTATTTTTTCCATTCAGATCATTTTGATGTTTTACATTTTGTTCCTGCTGACTTTATTTTAATACAATTTGTCAAACAACCTCCTGCTCCCTCATGCCTGCTTTTTGGGATCCGAACCCGCCATCACCACCTCGCAAAACGTGACATTCGTGACTTTGGCAACCTTAAAATCCTGACAGTTTTGAAGAGAGGCAGGTAGTGAAATTCTCAAGTGTCAAAAACCTGCATGTCTGTGAATATATTAGATGGCGAATGAGGGTGTCATCACATTATTAGCAAAATGCTAAAATGCTAAGTGCGTGTTTGCGCGTGAGTGCGTGTGTGTGTGTGCTTGTGTGTGTGTGTGTGTGTGTGTGTTTGTGTGTGTGTGCCTCGACTGGGATCACCACCTTATCGTGGTGAGGCACTTTGCGCGTCTCCGTGACCCCGAGAGCTATGTCGGCTGGAGTCTTGTACTCCTGGCAGGGTCATCCAAGCCGAACAGGTCGGAGGGTAGAGGCCAGACAAAGAGTGATCCCAAATCCGCACCCGGGGGTAGGCGTAGGCGGAGTCCAACAGATCGGACCACCGGCAGCCCCTTGCAACCGCACTCACCTGAAGGTCGTCTCGAGTCTTCACTCTTGCCACTGGAATACAGTGGGTGCGGCCAAGTATGTGGGGGAAGGAATTGCGCGCCCCGTCCCTCACACTAAATCCACTAGTAGCGCAGGTTTCAGCTTCCACCATACAAGTCCACTGGCGATAGGATAAAGTGACGGGGGCAGGTCATGGATGTGACTGGAAGCTTCTAGCTTGATTCCTACACAGGGGCGGTACAGGATTGATGGTCGTTGCGAAGATGGGATGGAGCAACATTATCCTTCGGCAGCATCCTGTGCGTCTGAGCAGCCCTATTCAGGGTCCGCACTGCTCACCCCTTATAGGGGAAGGGTCTAGAAAAGGTGACCTAAACATTGCTTGTTCCACCACACCTGGGTGGCCCACCGCAGCCACTAAGGCATCCCCGCTCTGCGGTCGAAAACGAAATATAAATAAATTAATGACTATGAACCTGGCTTCCCGGAATGTTCGCACCCTCCTCGATGCTCGAGACGGGATGGAGAGACCTCGAAGACGAACTGCCCTCATCGCACATGAGCTGAGAAGGTACAACATCGATATTGGCGCACTCAGTGAGACTCGGTTCTCAGGCGAGGATTCACTCACAGAAGTTGGTGAAGGTTACACCTTCTTCTGGAAGGGTCTCCCAGAGAATGAGCGAAGACTCCATGGAGTTGGCTTTGCTGTGAAAAGCAGCTTACTCAGTAACATCCCTGAGTCCCCCCAAGGCATCAGTGAACGGCTTATGACCTGGCGTATTCCCCTGGTAAAAGGTCGCTTTGCAACTTTAATCAGCGCCTATGCTCCCACCTTGGATGCTGACGATAACACCAAAGATGCCTTCTACGAGTCCCTGGATGCTACCATATCCAAAATCCCTGCCTCTGATAAACTTGTTCTGATGGGTGACTTCAATGCCCGAGTAGGTACTGATTCCAGGCTCTGGAAACAAGTAATCGGAAGGCACGGGACGGGGAAAATAAACAGCAATGGCCTCCGACTCCTCACTCTGTGCTCTGAGCATCAGTTGATTGTAACTAACACCATCTTTCAACTGAAAAAGAAATACATCACATCATGGATGCACCCCAGGTCCAAACATTGGCACTTACTGGACTACATCATCACAAGGCAACGAGACCAAAATGATGTCTGCATCACGCGGGCCATGCGTGGGGCTGAATGCTGGACTGATCATCGACTGATCAAGTCCAGGCTCAAGCTGAGAATTCGACCTCCTCATAAGAAACAGCAACCCCATAGGCGTCTTAACACCAGGGCCCTGGACTCCCCAGAATGTGCAGCCAGCTACCGCCACAAGCTGGCAGAGGGACTTGCCAGCCTGGACAACGACACCAGTAACGGTGACCTTGATGTTGAAAGCAGGTGGAAAAAATTGAGGACAACAATTCATCAAGCTGCCTCTGAGACCATCGGCTTCACTCAGAAACGTCATCAAGACTGGTTCGATAACAGCTCAGCTGCCATACAGGAGCTTCTGGAAGCCAAGCGCAAAGCCCATACCACACTTCTCTCCAACCCTCATTCTCCACTTCTCCTCTCTCACTACAAGGCCATCCGTGGTGAAACACAGAAACAGCTGAGGATGATGGAGAACAAGTGGTGGCTCAGCAAGGCCCAAGAAATCCAGAGGCATGCAGACAACAACAACACACACGCCTTCTATGATGCTGTAAAATCCCTGCACGGCCCACGAAGACAACACATTGTCCCAGTTAAATCTGCAGACGGTTCTGTACTACTGAAGGACAAACAGCTAATACTTGAGCGCTGGGCAGAGCACTTTGACTCCCTGCTCAACCAAGTAAACCCTTCAGACACATCTGTCCTTGACTCCCTCCCAGAGCTTCCAACAGTTCCCTCCCTTGATGAACCTCCTCAGTTCACAGAGGTCCTCTCTGCAATCCGGAGCCTTAAAAACAACAAAAGCCCTGGCCCTGATGGACTTCCAGCTGAGGTCTTCAAGAGCGGCGGTTACCTCCTGACACGGAAGCTTTACCACCTCATCTGCAACATCTGGCAAAACGGGACACTTCCTCAGGAATGGAAAGACAGCAACATTGTCACCACAAAAGGAAGGGGGACAAGTCAGTCTGCGGCAACAGCCGTGGCATCTCCCTACTTTCTGTTGCTGGCAAGATTCTTGCAAAAGTAATGCTGTTCCGTCTTACATCGCACATTACCGAAGACATCCTCCCAGAGACACAATGCGGCTTCAGGAAGGATCGAAGCACTCTGGACATGATCTTCGCTGCGCGCCAAGTTCAGGAGAAATGCAAGGAACAAAACAAGGACCTCTATATCACCTTCATTGACCTTACAAAGGCATTTGACACAGTTAACCGTGACATTCTCTGGACCATACTGCAGAAATTTGGCGTCCCCGCCAAATTTCTCGGCATCCTTAAACAGTTCCACAGCGGCATGCAAGCAACTGTACTTGTTGGTGGCCAGCAATCTTCCCCGTTCCCTGTGGAAGTCGGGGTGAAGCAGGGCTGTGTACTGGCCCCTGCTATATTCAACCTGTTCCTGATGGCAGCTACGCTCCTCTTCCATAAGTCCATCCAGGAAGGTGGCGGCGTACAAATCCAATTCCGCCTGGATGGTAACCTGTTTAACATCAGACGCCTACAGGCCAAGACCAAGACCCTGATCAGCGGCATCCACGAGCTACAGTATGCAGATGATTGTGCTCTGCTGGCCCACAGCCCAGCTGCCATGCAAAATGCCCTTGATACCATGTCCTCCGTCTACCGATCACTCTGTCTCGTGATCAATGTAACCAAAACGGAGGTCATGGCAAAAGAGAGTTCTCCAACCCCAGCGTTCACCCTCAGTGGCACACCCCTCAAGGTTGTCCAACAATTCAGCTACCTCGGCAGCATTCTAACACCCTCCTGTCTAATTGATGATGACGTCCAGGCCCGCATCCATCAAGCCTCCAAAGCTTTTGGCAGATTGCGTATTCGTGTGTTCGAAAACAACCACTTAAGAACTCCAACAGAAGTCGCAGTCTACCAAGCAGTGTGTGTGTCCACGCTGCTATATGGCGCAGAAGCCTGGACCATCTATCGACGCCATGTGAGACGCCTTGATGCATTCCACATCAGGTGCCTCCAACGAATCCTTGTCATCACCTGGCAGGATCGTGTTCCACACACCGACATCCTTCAACGCACTGCCTCCACCAGTATCGAGGCCATACTGGCAAAGAGGCAACTTCGGTGGGTTGGACATGTCATCCGGATGCCTAGCTGCCGCTTGCCTCGACAGGTGCTTTATGGACAACTCTTGTCAGCGAAGAGGAAGCCTGGTGGTCCTAAGCTGCGATACAAAGACCAGCTTAAACAGACTCTAAAGAACTGCAACATCAAGCCCAGCGATCTGGAGTCTGCTGCAGCGAACAGGCCACTGTGGCGCTCCTTATGCCACGAAGGGGTGACACAACTTGAAGACAAGCGCACCCAGAGGAGGATCGTGCGGCACGAGCAAAGACACCTTTGTGCTGCTTCAGTACCGTCTCGCCAGCCCGGTCCTGGCCTCACATGTCCTGAATGTGGCAGGATTTGTGGCTCCAGAATCGGGCTTCATAGTCACCTACAGTGGCATCGACGCCAGCGCCGATAACCACTGTCCAATACCCCACAAAGCAATGGAAGCGACGTCATCCTCGACTTCGATGGACTACCTACACATACACACACGTGTGTGTGTGTGTGTGTGTGTGGGAGTGGGAGTGGGGGTGGGGGGAGATCTGGAAAGAAAAATGCAGGGAAATGGGGAGCTTGCTGACTAAATAAATCAAACAGGGTGACGAGTTACATAAAGGAAGGAAGTATGGTATTTGAAATGAGGAGAGGCGCACAGTGTAACTATTTACATAGGAAATGGGGACAAAAATGTGAAATCAACAACAGAAAAACTGAGTTAATTGAAAAAATATGAGGTGGCTGCGATTTGATATTAATCGTTAGTCTATCAGTGCCGTGGGAGGCAGCGCGACAAATTTACATTTCACTGCAGCCAGACCAAAACGAGCAGGCAGCCAGGCTGACACGCCGCAGTGTGAATCATCCATTTGGTTCAACCGTCTGGGAAATCAGTCAAAAAGACAAACGGTATGTGCATTCATGCACACATTCCATTGACAAAACTTCATACCAAGTCAATGGAATTGGTTTGTTTGGGCAAAAATCAAAAGCCCCATGTCCAGCCCAAGTCTCCACCAATTACAACCCTCTCACTTCTCGGGATGTTCTGTATGACTTCATCAAAGTCCAACCAAAATTTCTCCTTCTCCGCCAGCTCATCCTATTTGTGGGGCATACCCACAAACAACATTGAACATCACACCTTCAATTTCTAGCTTCAGACTCATCATTCTATCTCATACTCTTTTTACTTCTAAGACATTCCTAACAAACTCCTCTTTTAAGATAACCCCAACTCCATTTCTCTTTCTGTCTTCACCATGATAGAACAACTTAAACACTGACCCTAAACTTCTAGCCTTGCTCCCTTTCCACCTGGTCTCCTGGACACACAGTATGTCTACCTTCCTTCTCTGCATCATGTCAACCAGCTCTCTACCTTTACCTGTCATTGTTGGTACCTACATTCAAAGTTCCTACTCTTAGTTCTATACTCTTGGCGTTCCATTTCTCTCTTTTCCTCTGGGCACACCTCCCTCCTCTCCTTCTTCGACCAACAGTAGTCCAATTTCCACTGGCACCCTGAAGGTCAACAGTACCAATGGCGGCCGATCCGGTATGGGATTCAGAGGTTTGAGTCGCACATTTGTTTTGGCAACATTTTTTACGTCGGATTCCCTTCCTGACACAACCCTCTGTATTTATCCGGGCTTGGGACCGGCACAATAAGACACTGGCTTGTGCCCCCTTTTGGCTACATTAATTCCCGAATAACTACTAATAATATTAAGAAGAAGAACAAAACTATTTTTTAACAATGTTTGCCACCCTGAAATATGATGTTTTATCGCAGTAAAGTACACCGCTGTGCAGTAATACCTCCTGAGACAGCAAGGGAGCTGATACCAATCACTCTCCAAACACAATGTTCCTCCAAGGACTCTGTGCATTGAAATAATGTGCTGGTTTCTTGTGCTTCATTTTCTAGTATGTCTGTCTTTGACTGCCTTATATAACTGCAAAGAAACACCTTCGGTGTATTGGACACACCATCCGCATGCCCGATCACCGCCTGCCCCGCGAAGTCCTCTATGGACAGATGAAAGACGCAAAGCGCTCTGCAGGGGGGCAAAAGCGACGCTTCAAGGACTATACTATGGACCTCCTCAAATGAGCCAACATCAACACCACGCAGCTCGAAACTTTCGCCTCCAACCGACAAACCTGGCAGACCACTTGTGCCAGGATAGTATTATAATAAGAGAGACGAATTCAACGGCACCAGCGGACATCTATCTTTGTCTGTCAGGATGACCTGCCAGGGGTTATGTTGTATGTTACTTTTTCCCAACAGGAGATTGTGCAGGTATCCGTGTTCTTGTCAAGCCACGGTTGAATTAGAAACAATAACTGCCCCGTGACGAGGAGACAAGTGCTATATTCAGCCACAGATCCCAGAGAATGTTCTCTGGTCGCATGTTCTCGCCAGGTGTCCCACGGTGTGTGCGTGTCTCGTGCGTCATCTTACTTTCGGCCGGGCCTTGACTCCCGTTGGGCCTGTGCATATGGTAATTATTGGAATATGACATGTATGCCACGAGTGGCCCTTTGTGAACAATGTCTGGAATAACAGAAACGTTTTTTTTAACGCAAAGCTTTGATGGACCTTTGAAATATTATTTGCACTGTTATTTGTTTGTATACTTTTCTCTTGAGCCTGTGAATTGAGATAGAAAAAAAACATTTATCTGCTTTTAAAACTAGTGTCCCGTGGCCTGGTATTGAGTGGTTAGCATGTTGACCTCACAGTGCTGAAGTACCAAGGTCAATTTCAGCCACGACATTCCAGTATGGAGTATGCATGTTCCCTCCGAGTCTTTTTCCACAATTTCAATTCAAATTTTGTGCGACCAAAACAATGATGCATCTTGGTGATGATTTCAAGTCCCTCATTCGTTGTAAGGAATGCATATTTATATTTAAAAAATCCATTTTACAACCAATCTGTTGACCTGGGCTTTAGAGCACTTTAGAATGTGTTGTTGCAGTGCGATGACTTGGTGAGATATCTTGCTTTCAGATACAAAAGATTTTTATAATACATTTTACAATACATATTTGCTTTGACAAGCTTACGAGTGAGTAATACTATCAAAAATTGCAATCATATGCCCACTTAAAGGACAACCAACGTCTCCGGACAAGTTGTGTCCATAATTTGTAAAATGGCGTCAAATGACTTCTACTGAGCGTATTTTACAAAGATTCCACCGCATATAGCTATATTTATGTTCTAAGACTGAATATTCAGGAAGTCTTGTTTTTGAGTTGGTGACGAGTCCGTATGTGACATCACTGAAGGAATGCCCCTGACCAAAAAAAGACACATTGTAGCAGTCTATCACGTCAATGTATTTTGCTGTACTTGTTTGGTCTGAAAACCTCGTGTTGCACCAAAAAGCCGCCAGAAGAGGGCGACCAAGCTCCATGGAAGGAAGTTATCGGCCTGTGGAAACAGGCTGATTAATTCCGCACAGGAGCTTGGACGCCATTTTCTGCCTCTTTTTGGGTAATACATTTCCCCCCAATGTTGCCTCAAAATGGCACGGAATAAATTCTCTAATCGATTGCAAACATGTATGCTTTCCTCTTGAGAACTATTTGAATCATATTCATAACTGGATGTGTAACAAGAAAGCATATTCTCCGAATATGAAGCCATTCTTTTGATTCTCCAGCAATGCAAGACGTCTTGGCGTGACGTTACGCACTGGGGTCGGGACCTTCTGAAAATGCCCAATTCGCAGCTCATTTTTTTGCAGATTTTGGACACTTTAAGTCATTTTTATTGGTGTTTTGCATTTGAATACAAATATTATGTAATATATGGGTATTTTAGATGCTATAAAACGTTTTTCTGATGTCAGTTAGGAAACAAAAAAGTGATGTCGGTTGTCCTTTGAGGTCACTAATTTGCATCAAGGGTTGGTCATATCAACAGTAAACGGGTTCTCGATAGAAAATACAGAGGACAGTTTATATTAAAACAGGAATCAGAGTAAGTTTTAGGGTGGGAACTGGTTTTGATCATTTAATGCATTTCCATTCTAAAAATTAGAAATTGAGATGTTTTACTGTAAGAATGTTTTACAAAGCAAACATTGCCATGTGGTATTCACAGAAGAGCGCTTTTACCCAAAATTACGATGATGTATGGATTTGGCTGCTTCAAAGTCATTATCTACTTTAGAAAAAATAAAAAGTGATTAATGATTTTTGCTGTTAATATGACAATCAAATACATGTGTCAGATTTACTGGCTACAGCCAAGGCAAAATAAAGCATCAATGTTGAGCCCAAAGACCATAGGAATTATTAGATGAGGCATCATTTCCCAAGGATGCTGGATGGGATTAAACCGCGGGGCTTGTGGGAGGCTGGAATCGTTTTTCCTCTCCCAGGGGTTGTCTTGGGTAACAACTACTCCAGCGTTATTAAAAAGCTAATACCAGCGTATACGGTTAGAGCAACATGAAATCCGCAACTATGGCCTCCAGATAGGACTACCAAGTCAGGAGAGGGCGCTACGCGCCTGTGAATGGAACACAGGAAGGCGATGTAGGCTCAGCTCACGCATGCACAGTTGTCATAAATGCCATTGTGTGAAGCTGATTAACACGGTTGTCTCGTGTCGTCTTTCCTCGTCGTTCACAGGTATTCAAAATAATAAGTGTTAGACATTCTCAAGATGTTAAAGTAATTGGGGACTTCTTGGGCGATGCTACATATGAAACCTTGTTTTGTGGCTTTGATGAATATTTTGTGGCTTTGATGAATTTGGATTGTTGGATGTCAATTGTAGTTCCCAGTACAACACACACGAGCGGGCAGACGTGCATAAGCATGTGCGAATGTGGAGGATATAGACAATGTATAGATGTTGAATGTATAGATCTACACATGAATGTATTCTGATATTGAAAGTGCTGAATTGATGTTTTGATGAGTAAATGGTCATAAATGCCGTTGTGTGAAGCTGATTAACACGGTTGTCTCGTGTCGTCTTTCCTCGTCGTTCACAGTGCTACCCGCCTGTGACGCGTTTGGACCGACTCAGGTATCCCCTAGGCCTGAGGCCGGTTACAATGCAGCTATTTTGAGTGAATGTATTGTGGAATTCTCTCGGCCAAAAGTAATTCCATTTACGGTTAATCTGTGTATCTTCGGCTAGTAATGAGAATTTTGATCGGGTCAAGGCGGACCATCCTAATTCGAGCCGATGTGCAGAGTTTTCGCACGTAACTGATTGACGCCATTTCGGGTCGAGAGTCTGTTTCTGCGCCTCCGGCGGACGGATTGTAAAACCGGGAAAGTTCCAGAAGGAGATTATTCAGAAGGGATGAAATTCTGGAAGTTCGGGTGTGAGGACTGGCGAAAATTTGATTTATTAATTATTGATTTATTAATTTGGAGCCAGACGATTTTGTGTTTTTTTTTTTTTTTTTGTTTAATTGCAGCTGCAATAGATCGTGGATTACCGTAACATTATTGCATTCACCAACAGTAGCGCGTGTTCAGGACAGGAAGCCGTTGATACGGGGTTTCCCAGGGAGTTTCATTGTCCAGGGGACAGTTCGTGGGTACAGTGAGGTGTCGGCTGAGGAAGGGGGGCGTTTGGAGGAGCCATATTTGTGTGTCTTTTGTTTTCCCTTTTGTGTCCTTTGACTTTTGTCTTTCTCTGTTGCATTGTATTTGTGTATTTTTGTGTACGTGCACGCGTTGTGTGAGCTTCACTAAAACAAAGGGGGCTGGGCTGCCCGCAGAGAGAGCGGGCAGCCCAGTCCTCCCTCCTTCCTCCTTTGCCCAAAAGAGGGGGGGTGGTAAATTCACAGCCGCATTCTGAGATCGGCAAGATTGATTCGTTCGCGAATAGGTAAATAAACGGAAATAAAATTAATCAGGGTTGCGTTAACATTCACAAACGTATTGTGCAAAAACATTGTTCCTGCCGCATGTGATTCTGCTGCGCAGTTCTCTTTTCTCCTTTCACAGGATGAGAGAATGTGCCCATGGGGAAGAGCCCTGTCATTACAAGAGGACTCGATGGTGGTGTTCTACTGTTTCATCGGGAAACCTGTCCAACCATGCAGCGAGGAGACTTTCGTCTCCGCTCGGCGTCCTCATGAATGACATAACACTGTTTTTTTTCCCATAGCTTTTTGACAAATACCGTCCACTTGAAACAAAAAAAAACTAAATTAAATAGGCAGGCAAATTAGACTGAGTGAACAAATAAATAAGCCAACAAACAAATGAATAAACAGAAGCCGAATTTGAAGGCAAAAGTAAAGTATTTTTGTTAGATTGGATAAAGTGTTTTCACTAAGAGAATTGACCACCTTGAAGTCAAGATTCCAATATTTTTGCCTGTGATCGGGACAAATAATTTTGACATCCTGATTTGGGCGAATGCATAATCAAATGGAAATTGTATACAATGACAGAGTCAAAGAGTGAATTTATAAAATTATAGAATTCGTTTTGTTAGATTGAGCTAAACCTTGTTCTGTCTAAAGCTTCATTATGCCATTTGGAAGAAGCCAGAGTTATTTACGATGCCTCTTCAAGGGGTTTGTCAGCACAAAATTTCAAAGAGGGGTTTAAAACACCCAGAGACAATCCTGGGGCCCGCACCACATTCCTCTGTGTTGACCTCTCGTAAATGAGAGTTGAATTGGAAAAAGTAAATAAAATAGTCAGTAAATTGGGCTAAATAACAGGAACATTTATCTTGAATTGGATGGAAATCGGCAAGGTAAATGTAACTAGATTCACGTGTGATTAATTACTTAAAAGAGATTCACCAGTTGGTATCGTTGTACTTTTCACAAAGGATATGGATTTATTAAGATTGTGACATGATCATTACACTTATTTTGACCTGACAATTATCATCCCCCTGAAGTCAAAGAACAGATGATTTGATTCATATATACGATACGTATTGGATAAGGTTGAGTTGCAAAATTTGATGACTAAACTTTTTTTCATTGTGCTTTTCATGCAGATGATGTGAACCGCAACAATTCGCAAACAGAGCTGGGATATGGTGGTTGAGAAATGGTTCAATTTGCAGGACGAATTGATGAACTGTGAGATGCACAAGCCTTTTGCATCCACCCATCCTGTGATTTTCTAGGAGCAGACACTGCTGAATCACAGTCATAGCATCGAACTGCATTTTGATTCTTGATGTTTTTGGAAACAAAATTTAATCCGTGTTTCAATTGTCATAGGAGATCCAACAAGAGAAGGTAATTCACTTGCACATCTAGAGTTTGGCGCACCGAACTGATGATTTGGGATCGATGACAAAGCCCCTATTGATAATAGTTTTGATTTCCAAAAGTATAGTGTTTGGCATTTATTCAAATGCATGACAATTTTTATTTTGCACATATTTCTCATCCAACCATCTAGCGAGCAACGAATTGTTACATTTAGGCTTGATCGAACGAAAGATATCCGACGTTGGAGATGCGATGGCAGAAATCCAATGTTTTATAACAGGGGTCGGGAACCTATGGCTCGCGAGCCATATATGGCTCTTTTTATGATTGCATATGGCTCGCCGATAAAACTAAATACATATTGTCGTTTTTTTCGCCGTTCATTTCCTGTTGGGGCTGCAGTTGGCGGAAAGCGCAATTTTGATTGGATGACACTGACCTAGAATGGCTGAAAGCGCCATTTTGATTGGATGATAGTGGCCGTCATGTTGAAACAGGTAAACGCCCCTTTAAATGAGCCCAACTAGTGCACTTGACCATGAATGTACCGGAGCATTAGAGAAGAGAAAATGTTCTGATTCTAATTTGAAATGAAACAATACCATCGATGAAACAGTCGAATGTCAGTGACATTTTAACAAGCCCCATGTTAACGTTAGCATCAACATACTTCTGCGAGAAGTAGTTTGCAGATAGCAAGTGTGGAAGCTTATGAGCCGTGTGCAGGCTAGCTAGCAGTAACTTCGCCTCTGGACCGGCAAATTGAATTTCATTCCGATCGTTTGCCTGCATTTTTACCAATCACGAGGAACGGAAAACCAATCATGTTAACGATGAGTACTATCACAAAGTTATTTTAAATCATACATTCTGATATTTTGTTGAAAAGTGGCCGCGCGTGTGTGCGTGCGCGCGCACGCAAGCGTTTGTATGTGCGCGCGCGCGCGTGCGTGTGTCTGTCACTGAAAAACATTTCTAAATATTTTACTTTTATGGCTCTCTTAGTCAAAAAGGTTCCCGACCCCTGTTTTATAAGATAGCCGCAAATGCTAAATTATCTTCTGGCTGCCTTTGCGTACAGTGATGACATTTGTCAGTTTAAAAGTAGTTTATACTTACGACTAAAAAGGCAGGGTAACCTGTTAAGAGTGATTTGATTACGAATTACTATTATTATTATGAATTGAATGCAGTGCACATTGAAGTAATTGACTGCAGTGCACATTAAAGGGATTTCTCGCCGTTCAGGTTGGTAAGATTGAAATTGGAAAATGAGTTGAGTGGGCACCGATGTCAGTCAGAGAGTCAGGCGGAATCAGATCTATTGTATAGGGCTTCCACGCTAACCAGCTTCTTTCAGAATTGGGAGAAGGAGATTGTTCGGTTGAAACTCTTGTTCGTCTTTCCTGGTTCGGTATTGTCGGAAGTTGACTTCATAAAAATATCAGTAACGACGATAGATGGTGAACAAAAAACTACTTTATTCTAATGAGACAGAAAAGGCACTTCTCGTCTCGGTGGGACGAAGACATGAGCACGCGAACAAAGAGAGAACAAAGAGACAAAGAGAGCGAGCTCCCGCTCTGACAAGTTTTTAAACATACACAGTGGCCATCTGTTGTCCAATCAGTTGCGGACAAGTCGATCTTCCCGTCCAATCGGTTACGAACAACTCAGTTGGGAGGGTCTTAGATTGGAGTTGGAGCTGTTGCTTCTTTGCAACGACTATTGAACTAATAAAACTGATAATTTTATTTAACTAAATTAGACTGAAATTAAACGTGCACAATTCATAATATATGCTAAGATAAACATGAAAAAACATATGTTTACTAATCTAAACATGAAATAACGTAATATGTTTACTAATGTGCATAAACACTCTATCATTCCCTCCTGTTGTACATTCAAACATCAGTTCATACATTTCCAAAAGTTTTCATGCATGCACGTCATACTAATTGCACAGGGAACCATTCTAATCTCATCTATCCAACGTCTAATATTATTTAACTAACCATGGAGAAGGCGAAAAACCTCTATCACAATTTTGCTGCTGTGATATATAACCTCTCCATTTTTGAGGGTTTTTAATGAGGAAAACTCCTTCTCGGCTCTCCGTTTCCTTTTTTTGCTTTTGTTCTTTGGAGCAACCACTCTCTGGCCATGGTGTACTATCCCTAGCTACAACACTGGGTCCCCTTCACGCATTTGTTGATACAAAACCTTTGCGTAATTCACCTGAGAATCAGTTATCATATTCATTAGCATTGTTCTTAAGCATGGAATAATACAACCAATGACTAAGAAAATAAGTACAATCACAATTGCGAATGGGATAAACATTCTGAGCAAAGTCCTATACCAAGAGCCCCCAAAGAGCCCGTCAAAGATCCACGGTTGATCAGGCCGGTGATCCTTGGCCATGGCATCTCTGAGATTCCTGACAACAGACAAAGCATCAGTCATGTTTATGGAATTCGCTTCTTCGGGTATGTACGTACAACAAGTATCACCCACCATAGCACAGACGCCCCCTTGTGGGGCTGTCAAAAGGTCCAAAACCATTCTATTTTGCAGCACCATTTGTCTAATTGCTGCAATTTCAGTGTTTTGCATTTCATCTACTTCCAAACTGACATTTACAAACACTTGAAACCTGTAGTCAATTGTTTCAATTCGTAGCATGTTTTTAGCTACTCCAATTTGTGGAAAAAGAGCTAACATTACCTTACTTCCCGTGCTACAGTGTTTGAATTGTTCTGGAACATCAGTTCCCCAGATCGAATCATGGGGCTTAAACGACACTCTTCTTTTCACATGATGGTGTGCTGGACAACTGGTAACGATGAAAGTATTGTCAGTTGCAGTAACAGGTGCGCACATACCGTAGGCTTTCGGAGGAATAAAAGAATACACTTTCCAACCACATAACCACCAAAGATGTGAAGATACAGGTAAAATGGTGACATTGGTGTTTAACGGTAGCACGTATAAACATCTATTCTCATCTATAAAACCTAAATTTTGACCTGTACCGTACATTGCAACGCATACTGGTAATCTCAATCCGCTCTCGGTCATAACCTGATTTTCAGTTTCCAAAATGGTGTCTAAACTTGGAACAATCTCTCCTCTCGAAGCATTGCGAAGAACTGGAAAATGTTGATCAGGTTTATGCGAAGATATTAACATATATGCAGCTCGAGCCATTTTATCTCCAAATACCTTTGAATGCACTCTTTGTTGCGTTACAGAATGTGGCATAAAAGAACAAACGAAGCAATTACTTTTCCTATTTTGTTTAGCAATTAATGTAGCATAACGATACCACGTGTTTGATAACAACGGATTCCAGTCATGTTTTTCTCCTGCAAATGGTTGATATAATGCGTCCATGACACCTGAATTTTGGGCTTTTTTGTCAGGTGTTTCCATCCAGGCTGTCAGTTTGATGTGTGGTTTGCGCTGGAAAGGCGATGTTACGACTGGTGATGTCACAGATGACATCATGCATATAGTTACGGGAAAACCAATGTGATGTTCACGAAAATCAGGACAGAGTCTCAAGTCCAGGCATCCTGCAACATCATGAGTTATAATAGCAAGTTGGATATCAGTCATTGTACCAGTTCCAGTTCCTGTTCCTAACCAGTTCCCTCGAGCTATCTTGACGACGATTCGTTTTGCTTCTTGGGCACAGCTATTTTGAACCCATTTTGTTTTGGGCTCAGAATGGACCACAACAGAGTCCCAACCAGTGGTCCAAGCCTTCCCTGACTTGATACGAGGGTACCAAGAACCATGAGGATAATCACTTCCATTTTGTCGTGCTTCGTTCACGAGGATGTTAAGGGGAAATGAGATGATTCCTGCATCTTGTAGTGGCAAGCAGGCTACAGGATGTGCCATGCTAGGGCACTTTTCTGCCATCGTTGGTTGCAATGGTGGAGTTTGGCAGGCTGATGGAATGGGAGGCTTTACGTGCGTCATCTGGATTGCCTCCACTAATTCATACATCAAGATGATGTGGACCAAACCCATGGCTATTGAGTAGTTTGGCTCCGTCTCTCTTCCAGCTGCTCCGGATCTGGTTGGTGAGCGATCTTGCAGTGGCTTTGATGCACCCAGGTGGATCTCTCGGCGATTTTGATGGCAGTTGGCGTTGTTATCAGCACGGTGAATGGCCCCTCCGACTTTGGTGCAGACCTTGATCAGCGCCTTCGGGGGGCCCAGCAGCCTCTCTGTTCCTGTAAAGGGAACACAGGACTGCGGCAGTACACGTGCTGTGGACCTCTTTGTTGTTGTAAAATTTTTTACACAATTTTGCCAACAAAATGCTTGGATCCGATTCATTCTTTTTGCCCAAAGTTCATCTTCCCATAATGGGAGGAAGAATGGTCTTCCATTGCAATATCTCAAAAGGCGTTAAGCTATTATTAGTGGGCATTATTTTCATATATATATAATTTAATCAGAAATAGACGTTCAGGCCATAATTTGACTGTTGCCTCCATCGTTTTTCTGAGTCGATTTTTTATTGTGCCATTCGTTCTTTCAACTAATCTTGCACTCTGTGGATGATGTGCACAGTGGTTCTTTAATTTAATACCTAAATGTTCAGAAATTTTGGTTATTACGTCATTAACAAAATATTAATGACCATTATCACTCCAAATTAATCTTGGTATGCCATGTTCTGGAATAATATGTTTGCATAACGCTTTTGCAACGGATAATGTATCGGATTTCTTTGAAAGCACAATTTCCCCCATCTGGTGAATGAATCAATTAACACCAAACAGTAATTATACGAATTACTTGTGCTTATTTCAATGAAATCCATGTGGACCACTTCAAAGGGGTGTGACCCTTGTGGAAATGTTCCTCTTTTTGGTCGCATGTTACCTTGTGGATTGTGTTTACAGCAAATCAAACAACTCCGACAAAAGTTTTTTGCATACGAATCGAAACCTCTGCTTAAATGGAATACTTTCCCTGCTATAAACACCATGCCCGCTGTTGATACATGTGAACTACCATGGCTCAATCGAGCCACCATAGGGAACATGTTTCTCGGTAAACATGGTTTGTTGTCTATTTTATACAGCTCATCAACGAGCTTAGCACCATCGGCAAGCCACAAAGGCTTCAATAAGCCTCTCACTAAATCTGTATGTTCAACAATCTTTCCTTCTATCCATTTACGCTTCAGTCAATGCAACAATTTCTGTTGTTTGTTTTGAATACGTTTTTGGTAATGAACCATCAGCAATACTTTCAGTGTGGATGCTGCCAGATAAAGGGATGTCATCAAAATCAGGTTGTAGAAATGTCATCATCTTCAGTCGGTGAAGCAATTAAGATGTCATCAATGTATAATAGAATTTGAAAAGTCACCGAATTTTTTTTAAAATCAGCAATACATAAAGACATTTCTTGTGAGAAAAAATTTGGTGTAACGACTGAGTGTCCCCAGTAGGGGACGTGTGTTCCAATCTATTCTCATCCTGACCCACATCTGGTCTACATAAAGCAGTAAGGGGGGGGAGAGTGAATGTGGGGGAACAAGAGAGGGCAGCCTTCTCGAGGAAGTGGTGGAGTGGACCCCGCGCGAAGATCCTCCCCACCCCTTTGACCTCTGACTCCCAAGCTCAAATTCCCCATTCCACAGCTCGCCCCGCCTATTGCATTGGTTAATTCTCTGTTTCGGCAATGGCGATTTTAAGAACATGAGCTCCTTTGTCCTTCTAAGGCAGGAGGTACTTCTTCAGCGGCCATCTTTGAAGACATAGCTTTTTCATTCTTTTCCAATCTGCTTGAATTGCTCAACATATATGGAATCCTCACCATGTCAGAAAATAATACAGTTGGGGTGTCAGAAAAACACACTGAAAGCGTCCTTTCAGTATATTTTACTTGTATCCCATTTTTTTTTCTTTCTCATTTTTTATGTTGAATTTCCTACTCCGGTGGATTTTTTCCATAATCTCCGGACGTTCTCAGAAACCAATCTTCGTTGGGTTGTCACCTCCTCATACGTCATTTTTGTACCCGTCGATGTTTTCCCAGAATAACACCTTTTCACCCGATTCCAATTATGTCCCGAGCATCTCCTGAGAACCTTCAGCGTTTCTTGTCCATTCAACTGATAAGAAGCACACAATTCCTCAAAATTCTCAGTCCAACTTTCCACATTCTCAACAAAAATCACCTAATCCTTTGCATGTTTCAGCGAAATCACTGTCACACCACGATGGTTTAGTCCTGTATGCTTGAAGAATTAGCCAATTGAACAAGTGGAAAAGCTTCACAATCCCTTTCATTATTCATTTTAATTTCATTCAATTCTTCAAGCGGATACAACAGACATTTGGAGTCATCACAGCGGGGGGGGGGGGGGGGGGGGGGGGGGGGGGGGGGGGGGGGCACCCGCCCCACAGGGGTTGAACAGTAGAAGGAGGAGGAGGGGAGGGGGGTCTGAGGCCTCCGCCTAGGGACAGCCCACAGCCCCTCTCCTATGGGGGTGTCCTGCAGTTTAGATCAATGACTGCATCCGATCTGCCATCTTTTTTTTAATTCGTTTTACTTCCAATTCATGCTCTCTGATTCGCGCTTGTATAAGTCATCTATCACAAGCTAAACTCTCATCGCGGACCTTTTGGAGAGATCTGCCAACCGCAGAGGCATCTTCAACTGAAACATAATCTCGTCCAATGGCTGAACTAGCAAAACACCAGAATATTCACCGTTCCATCCACTTCTTGCAATAAAGTTCGCTTACTGGAAACTTTTTGGACATAAACTGTACGTCCCTATGAATTGGGGTCTTTTTAGAAAAAATAGCACCCATTTTCACGATTGCAACAACAAATTCCTTCTTTAACTATCACCAGAAAAGAAGCACCTCGCGATGTTGATTCAAACCCAAGAACAAAGGGCATGATTCGCGCCAATCCTCAGTCAGGATGCGCGTTCACGCACACACACAAGGAATGCTCTTACGCACACACGCACACACACACACACCAACGGCTCAAATGACTTCGCCCCCACCCTTTTTTTCTCTCCGAGACAAAGAACCTTCTCTGTGCCACTATACTAGCATAGACAAACCACTTTTAAGAATGTATTTTTGATCTTATTTCTTTCCTCTTGACTTCGTACTGTAGCAGTTGCCCTGTATACTTCCGCTTTTCAGAATAAAAGCGGTCCACCACACAAACTGAATCCCAGCTATCACCATCTTGTGATCAACATTTTTTTTCGCTGGAAAACTTCCGAATCACAATTCGGCGTGTGGAACCCAAACTGGACAATTTAGTTAATAAAAACAATTAAACATGCCTCGTGCACATTAATATGCACTTCTCCGCCGGCATACGTATTCTCATTTGGCCACCTTGCCTAACGAAAATCGCTTCACACCGGTCCGTACGTGAGTCAAGTGGAAAAGACTGCCCTGGCCAGGAGTAGTCTCACAATGCATTCAAACAATGGCTGCTAGCTAGCGCGGTACTTACTTAGTGAACTTTTGAATACTGCCGTGTAGCCCTCCAGCCAGAACATTAGGAGCCTCACCGCCACCGGAAAGGAGTGATTCTTTCCGTCTCTTGTGCGGACTGCACAAGCAGGCTTCAGCGAAGAGCGAAAAAAAAAAAAATCTTCGTTTCTTCCGTAGGTCGGAGCCAGTCAAGGAGCAGGTTCGACGCGCGTCCCTACGCGTCGTGTCCCATTAAAATTTTAAAACGGGCCGAACCACCAGGAGCTTTTTTAGCTGTGTTCCCGTCTCGCCCTGACTGGGTCGCCCAGGTGGTAGTCCTCACGCTAAGGCTGGTTGACTGGCACGGGTTCTTCCGCACCAATTAATGTTCGGTTGAAACTCTTGTTCGTCTTTCCTGGTTCGGTATTGTCGGAAGTTCACTTGATAAAAATATCAGCAACGACGATAGATGGTGAACAAAAAACTACTTTATTCTAATGAGACAGAAAAGGCACTTCTCGTCTCGGTGGGACGAAGACATGAGCACGCGAACAAAGAGAGAACAAAGAGACAAAGAGAGCGAGCTCCCGCTCTGACAAGTTTTTAAACATACACAGTGGCCATCTGTTGTCCAATCAGTTGCGGACAAGTCGATCTTCCCTTAACTTAACGATGAGTACTATCACAAAGTTATTTTAAATCATACATTCTGATATTTTGTTGAAAAGTGGCCGCGCGTGTGCGCGTGTGTGCGTGCGCGCGCACGCAAGCGTTTGTATGTGCGCGCGCGCGCGTGCGTGTGTCTGTCACTGAAAAACATTTCTAAATATTTTACTTTTATGGCTCTCTTAGTCAAAAAGGTTCCCGACCCCTGTTTTATAAGATAGCCGCAAATGCTAAATTATCTTCTGGCTGCCTTTGCGTACAGTGATGACATTTGTCAGTTTAAAAGTAGTTTATACTTACGACTAAAAAGGCAGGGTAACCTGTTAAGAGTGATTTGATTACGAATTACTATTATTATTATGAATTGAATGCAGTGCACATTGAAGTAATTGACTGCAGTGCACATTAAAGGGATTTCTCGCCGTTCAGGTTGGTAAGATTGAAATTGGAAAATGAGTTGAGTGGGCACCGATGTCAGTCAGAGAGTCAGGCGGAATCAGATATATTGTATAGGGCTTCCACGCTAACCAGCTTCTTTCAGAATTGGGAGAAGGAGATTGTTCGGTTGAAACTCTTGTTCGTCTTTCCTGGTTCGGTATTGTCGGAAGTTGACTTCATAAAAATATCAGTAACGACGATAGATGGTGAACAAAAAACTACTTTATTCTAATGAGACAGAAAAGGCACTTCTCGTCTCGGTGGGACGAAGACATGAGCACGCGAACAAAGAGAGAACAAAGAGACAAAGAGAGCGAGCTCCCGCTCTGACAAGTTTTTAAACATACACAGTGGCCATCTGTTGTCCAATCAGTTGCGGACAAGTCGATCTTCCCGTCCAATCGGTTACGAACAACTCAGTTGGGAGGGTCTTAGATTGGAGTTGGAGCTGTTGCTTCTTTGCAACGACTATTGAACTAATAAAACTGATAATTTTATTTAACTAAATTAGACTGAAATTAAACGTGCACAATTCATAATATATGCTAAGCTAAACATGAAAAAACATATGTTTACTAATCTAAACATGAAATAACGTAATATGTTTACTAATGTGCATAAACACTCTATCAGAGATACTTCAGAACTCCTGGTGCGTCCGTGCCAGGGTGACCGGAGATGAAGCTGGGTTGCGCGGATGGATGTCCTATGCAGACGCGAAACTGACTGTCAACTGGTGCCCTCCAACTGAATGACAAAAGGCGAGTATGATGACCATTTACGCAGATTGCCATAATGTTGCTGACCATGCGAACTTGTGCTCCAGAATTGTGGAAGGCTGTCCTCCACCCATACAATGTGGCGACATGCCAAGATTTGGCCTCCAAAATTTTGGGACAGTGATTGACAAATGGCTTTATACAAATTGATAATATGTGCAATGTCAATGATGGATCATGTTCGATAGTTCAGATCATCATTACCAAAATTTTCACTTTTGGTAGTGACTGATGTTGGCTGCAAAAAAGTGGTGGCCACCAGAAATGCAGACTCACTAACCACTAACACAGGGGTCGGGAACCTACGGCTCGCGAGCCATATATGGCTCTTTTGATGATTGCATATGGCAACCGGCAAATTGAATTTCATTTCCATCGTTTGCCTGAATTTTTACCAAACACG
This sequence comes from Hippocampus bargibanti, assembly GCF_051943395.1. Classification (NCBI taxonomy): domain Eukaryota; kingdom Metazoa; phylum Chordata; class Actinopteri; order Syngnathiformes; family Syngnathidae; genus Hippocampus; species Hippocampus bargibanti. Next base: position 14,750,827 of record NC_142738.1, on the reverse strand, counting down.
AGGAACGGAAAACCGTACATGTTAACGGTGAGTACTATCACAAAGTTATTTTAGATAATACATTATGATATTTTGTTGAAAAGTGGCCGCGCGTGTGTGTGTGCGCGCACGCAAGCGTTTGTATGTGCGCGCGTGCGTGTGGCTCTCGCTGAAAAACATTTCTAAATATTTTACTTTTATGGCTCTCTTAGTCAAAAAGGTTCCCGACCACTGCACTAACATATACTAACCAACTAACATCTAACAATGACTGACTGCGATTTCTGTGAGAGAATGCATTGCAGAGCCTAAATGATGAGACAGACTTTAATAGGGAAAGAAACGCCAAGAAAGTGTGATGTGTAGAATGAAACCATCCTTTCGACATGTGATCTGGCACAAGTCTTCTTTTGTTCTCCACAGGACGGAGCTGCGTTCTGAAGAGAATGACGTGGACCACGCTAATGTGGGATGGACCAGTTGCGGAGCCGCTCTCCGTTTTAGCAGGCACAAGCTTCATCTGGATTCGGGAGGACATCATTCGTCAAGAAGATTCCTGATGCACGTCACTGGAGCCGCGTCGACAGATCACACACCTTTTCCCAGTCACCAGCTCATCTGTACCACACCCTGGGGCTTGCTTGCGACAAATGCTACAAACAATTTCGTTCCTCCTCGTCGTCCTGGTGATCACCATCCAGGATGCCATGAAGATTTGATTGTTGTAGCGAATGACTTGATTTTAAATTGTCTCCATTGTGATTGTTCTATTTTGTGATTTTCTTTTCTCTTTTTTTCTTTCTTCTTTCTGTTCACTTCCACTGATGTTGGATATGTTTGTCAGTGGGGAGATGTTGGGGTAATTCGCTATACAAACATCTCCAAACATCACTTCCTAATCTTTGTTTACATTTTGGACTTCCTGATACGTCATATCCTGCCTTCCTTTACATAATGTCGCATTTACATTACGTCACATCCTATCGCGTCACACACTGTGCGCCGTATAAATGCTCTCCCATTCTAGTTCGTCTCGCTCTATCGCCATGCGTCCTCCTTAGCCGACACCGCAATGTCTCCGCTCTCTCCTCTCTGCGTCCTTCCTTCGCTGACCTCCCACAATGTCCCCGCTGTCTTCAAGATTAAACCAACTTTCTGTTCAACACCTGGCTTCCTGATGATTTAACCATCCTCTCCCTTCAACGTCCGTAGAAGCAATGAACCAGGGAAGAACGATCAAAATAAACCCATCAAGAGTACACTTGCTTTGAGTCCCATTTTAGTTTACTATCCCCACATGCAACCAGTGGCATATTACAGACGTGTGGTCTGTGTTTTAATATACAAAGTACTTTATTCCACATCCCCAGTCTCATGGTAGGAATCTTTTAAGATGAGATGTGGCCGAAATGATGGTTTGAAGGGGGAGTAAAAGGGGGAGTAAAAGAAGCGATTTTCATCTATGTTCTTTCTCATAGCGAAAGAACATAGATGGTTTGAAAGGGGTGTAAAAGAAGCGATTTTCATAAAACTACTAAATCCTTCATTAAACCGGTTTGGTGGGGTGAGGTTCATTTTGGATCGTTCATACAATAGCCTGCTTAGGCAACATAGGTTAGGCAACATTCGTAATGCTGATGAGGGGATACCGGAGGGAGTGGGGCAATCAGGCCAGTCGTTAGTCAGGAATGTAGGAACAATCGGTGGGGCCGCAGGGATTGGTCCTCTGCTCCCCCCAACCTGAGAGTAGGGACCTATCATAGCAGTGTCCGGCGCTGCTATGTCTGGACATTAGGGATATATATATATAGGGCCGATACTACCAGTAAGACTTTAGTTCGCTGAATAAGCATCATGGATAAGAAGCTAAATGTCCGACAACTTCAAAAAAAAAAGTACAGATGACGGCTGAAGAAACCTTTTCATCGATGGACCACTCCTGTACGACTGAGAGCTTACACAGACAGATGAATGGAGATTGTGTCACCTAGACACTTAGTGGTTCAGCAAAGCATTAAAATGTGGCGATGGCTGCAGATGGGTGAATTAAAAGTGTGGATAAAGTGGCCTGTTGGACGTTGAGATGCCAAAAACATCTAATGAGCACATAAGGTCAAGGTGATGGATATAAGTCAGCTCGTTGACGACGTGGTTAAACATGACTTGTGGGCATTTGGGAATGGCCCGAGTGAGGGGCTCCAACTCGCAGGTTTGTTATTAGACACACCAACAATAAAGAGAAGACACTAGTCATCTCGTGGCCATTTTTTATTTGCTTGTAATTTTAATATTCATTGTTTTTTTGTTTGATTGATTGTTTTTGTTTGTATTAGGGGAGGAGTTCAAGGTCAACAATCCTCCAATCTAGGTCTCTTTTTTGCGGGAAAGCCAGGAAACCAGATATGCAACTCAAGGTAAATTTGGAGAGAGAAAAATATGCAAAGAGACCTTGTTAAATGTGTAGCACTCTGCACAAGACAACTTTGGCATTTGTGCTGGAGCAGTGCAAACAAGCACCAGCTAAGAGGTTTCAAACACCGCATAATCTTGACTTTCTCAGTATACCTCAACACTGTTTGTTTTGTTGGGCACACATCTGCTTGTTGTGTAGTTTGTGTTTGTCACACACGCACGCTGTCAGATCTTTTTTTAACAGCGGTTTCACTAATCACATTATGTTTTACGGGCAGGGCGGCTGAGTGCACACACATCTACCCACGCTGACCCGGGTAGTACATTAGTCGAAGTTAATGTACATTTATGTACACTCCAGACCCTTTCTTCCTCATGGATTGACCTTTTTCGTTTTTCATCTGCACTACATTGCCCTTTTATTAGTCCTCACTGACCATATAGAGTCTTTCAGCTGCACAGTGTGCTCCTTTGCAACACAAACACTTTTTAACGCATCTTTATGTATGGGCACTTGCACTGAGAGGAGCACAACAAAAGAAATGAGGTCAAATAGTCACCATTTGAGATGTATCCTACACAAGAGTTACCATTGTTAAACTGAACCCTTACATCATCTTAATCAGTGTGGATGCCATTTGTTTTATTAACATAAAGCAACACCACTGAAAATTCGGCAAGTCCCCTTGATGCCCATCTGTAAAACCCGTCTCAAGACTCACTAGTACTCTTTGTGATTCGACTCAGCATGATTCCGACTTGATCATTTCACAATTTGGTTGGCGACCAACGGGTGGCGCTGTCGGCCCCGCCTGCACCAGCACAGGTGTTGGTCGTTCCAATCAGTGGCAGATTAAATGACTCCCGGCACGACCATTCGTGGTCGAGTAATTGTATGTCTTTGCTTCACCCTGTCAGATTTTGTTCCTGCTGACTTTATTTTAATACAATTTGTCAATTACACCCTGCTGCTCGATCCTGCCTGCTTCTTTGGGATCCACCACCATCACCACCATGCAAACTGTGACAGATATTGGCTTCTCGCCAGGTGCTTTCTACTATATTTGTGACTGCTCTATTTTCCAGTGTATGATAGGTGTCCATGTTAAGCGCTTTGTTACAGTTTTAGCGGTCGTTAAAGTGCGATATAAATCAGTATGCATTGCATTGCATTGCATTGCATTGTAAAGTCCATCCATCCATTTTCCGTACCGCTTATTCCTCATTAGGGTTGCGGGAGTGCTGGAGCCTATCCCAGCCATCTTCAGCCACGAGACAGGGGGCACCCTGAATTGGTTGCCAGTCAATCACAGGGCACACAAAGACAAACACCTAAAAGCTAGCAACCACTCATTTGACGACAATGAGGTTAAAATCTTAGCAAAAGAACACACAGTAAGGTCTCGTTCAATATCGTATCAATATCGTTTATATTGATAATACTGCTTATTACGACACTACAGTAAAGTCTCGTTATATCGATATTCAAGGGAGTCCGAAAAAATATCGATATAACCGGGACTATCGATATATCCGACCCTGTTTGCATGTAATTTTCTCCGTGCGTGCATAGAAATAGTATCGATATAACCGGGACTATCGATATATCCGATATCGATATAACGAGACTTTACTGTATTTTCATTTCCCGTGCACATTTCTAGTCTTTTTATGTATAATTACTTCTGTTTAGTACGATTCGTGGTTTTTACGATAATCCGGTTACTACGGTGCTCTTTTTCATCTCCCGCTGGCCATTTTGCTATGTTTATATCGGTACACGCCATCGGTCGCGCCATCGGCCTCGCCATTGGTCCACTTGGTCACGTGACTTGGTCACGTGAGTTTGTAAAGTGACCAGCTCCCGTCTAGCAGAGCCATTTCCATTTTAACACGCTAGCTCGTGTGTAGCAGACGAGATTGTAAAAATGGGAAGCAGAAGAAGATTGATGACTTTTTTTAAATTACATACATAATACAGTAAGATGTAAGCGCTGCAGTTTCCCTGTTGTGTTGTGTACATGCCCACTGTACTGTATATGAATGCAATCGTTTTTTGCAACAATGTTTCTTGTTTTGTCTGCTGAAGCGTGATGATTTTGAAATTTACCATACATTCCATACCGTGTATTAAAGGACAACCGATGTCACTTTTTATTCAAATGCAAAACACCAATAAAAATGACTACACGCCAAGACGTCTTGCATTGCTTGTGAATCCAAACAATGGCTTCAGATTCGGGTAATATGCTTTCTTGTTACACATCCAGTTATGAATATGATTCAAATACACTGTAGTTCTGTAGAGGAAAGCATACATGTTTGCAATCGATTAAATAATTATATGCGCCATTTTGAGGCAACATTGGGGGAACATCTATCACCCCCAAAAAAAGAGCCACAAAATGGGGAGCTCATGGCCAGCTCCGTTTCTTATATGGCGCTTGGATGCCCTCTTTTGGCGGCTTTTGTTAATGCAGTTCGGCGCAGGACGGATATATCGACAGTACGGTTATATCGACATTTTTTCTAACTCCCGAGAATATCAATATAACAAGACTTTGTAGTTGGTTTGAAAGGGGAGTAAAAGAAGCGATTTTCATAAAACAGCTAAATCCTTCACCAAACCGATATGGTCGTGTGAGGTTCAATTTTGATAGTTCGTACAATAGCCTGCTTAGGCAACATAAGATTGGTAATGCTGATGAGGTGATACCAGAGGAAGTGGGGCAATCAGGCCAGTCATTAGTCAGGACAATAGGATCAATCAGTGGAGCCGCAGGGAGTAGTCCTCTGCTCATACCAACCGGAGAGCAGGGACCTATCATAGCAGTGTCCGGCACCATCATGTCTGGACAGTAGGGATATATACAGTAAAGTCTCGTTATATCAATATTCTCGGGAGTCGGAAAAAATATCGATATAACCGGACTATCGATATATCCGATCCTGCGGTATGTAAATTTTCTCCTTGCGTTCATAGAAATAGTATTGTAATAAGCAGTACTATTGATATCACCGATATCGATATAACGAGACTTTACTGTATATCGGGCCGATACGACCAGTAAGACTTTAGTTCGCTGAAGAAGCATCTTGGATAAGAAGCGAAACATCCGACACCTTCAAAGATGGACCACTCCTGTACAACTGAGAGCTTACACAAACAGTCACTGTCACACCTAGGGACAATTTGGAGTGTTCAATCAGCCTGCCGTGCACATTTTTGGAATGTGGGAGGAAAACGCAGGACCTGCACAAAGCCCACGCGGGCCCGGGGAGAACATGCCGTAGCGGGACGCGAAACTGCTACCTCTGCACTGTAAAGCTGGCGTGCTAACCATTCGACTATCGGGCGGGCCCTGTATTGTATTGTATTGTATTGTATTGTATTGTATTGTATTGTACCTTTGTGAAGATAAAGTGGATCAGAAAATGGATGGATAAATAATAATGATAATAATCAATACACACTATTAACATCTGCTGGGCAACATAGCATAGCATTGATTGTACTTATACAGTCAGGGGCATGCAATCAGCCCCTGCCTCTATCTTGCCTCGAACTAGTACTAAAGTCAAACTCAAAGTCAGCTTTATTGCGGGTTCACACGCCGCCATCTTGGTGGAAAAAAGCAAACGTTGTGGAAAAGTGCCAAGAGTCAGATTCCTACGTTGAAGATAGTGACAAGCTGGCTGGGAAGATGGTTCTTTACCGGATCCCCCACGATGGCTTGAAACAAACTGAGCAAGTTGGAACTAGCACCCTAATATGTGCCCTCTCTTTCCTGGCCTTTGCCCTGTTGAGTTCAGCGTGACTTCAGTTCACTCTGTGAAGTCTTGTCTCTCTTTTTCGTGTTCCGTTTTGCCTGCCCGGCTGCAGAGACGCGTGGGCCCTTAGGTGCTTGACTGCATCACAAATTAGACTTGGCCATCATCATGTTTACCTGTTCCCCTATTTCATTTGCATCCATAAATTGTTCTGGAAAGTTTGCTTTGCAAGAGGGTTCCATTGGACCCACAGGAATATCATTTTAGCTTATTGCACTGATAAATGGGCGAGATGTGAAGTTATTACCACAATGTAACAAAATGGTTTGGATTTTATCATCATATGCACGGCAGGTGGTGGTTTATTCTTGAAGCAAATCAGGTCGGACACAGGCAAACTGGATCGATTCATCAGTAAAAATGAATCACTGAAGATTTAATTTGTTTTCTCCACCATCCATCGAATTGTCAGTCAAGAAAAATATTTTAAGGTGTTGGTGAAGTGAATTGATTTCAGCACACATACTCAATTTTGGAGCCCCCCCCTCAAGTCTCTCACTAGAGAAGTGGCTCCTTCACCTTTCTGTCATATTGCCATCTTTGGTAAAACCTATTTACTTGATCCACTGTATCTATTCATTTACTTATTTTTAAAGAATTGTCGAAAAGACCCTTTGGCTTACATCTGACAGTGCAGTCCCAAACACAATGCACTATTGTGACTGCTATCAGTTGAAGTTTGTCAATGACTTCCAGCCTCCTGTTGTATCCAAACAAGATATAATGTTACATGAGTCAAAGTGTACATTTAAAATCATTCATTTTATTAATTACACTAAAATTGATTTGAAAAATGGCAATCACAATCTCTCCAACAGTATTCGGTTTTCAAATGAATTGAGGCTGTTCTAAGTGCACAGTTAGTTCAAAACATTCACATAATGAAACATTTGATGACTTGAAAATTATGAAGAGCGTCATGAATATTGGAGAGAAAATGTTAATTTGCCTAACAATTTGAAATGAAATATATTCATGCATTTAGAATATAAATATACTGACTTAATTCATCAATTCATTTTACTTATGGTACATATTTTAATATTTACAGCAAAGCAGTGAGACAATTACTCCGTCAATTTAAAAAAAAATAATTAGCATTGTTTAACTGTGCATTTTAAGTGGAAGAAGTGTCGAACAATCATGGCAGAAAATATTACAGGAATGCAAATCAAGTCAAAGTTCGTTCAGAGGATGAAAAAAACTGCCCATCTCTGTCACGGTTTGCAAAGTGGTGATGGCGGGTGCGGATCCCAAAAAGCAGGCAGGAGGGAGCAGGAGGTTGTTTGACAAATTGTATTAAAATAAAGGTCAGCAGGAACAAAATGTAAAACATCAAAATCAACTGAACAGAAAAAATACAAAGTATCAAAAGAAAACCAAGTGTAAAAGTCCGCCAAGGTTAAACAAACACATGCACTGCCTACACAATGCAGCAAACAATGAACCGACACCGGATGGTCGTGCCGGGTGTCCTTTTAAGTGTCAGTGATTAAAACGACCAGCACCTGCGAGGCTGCAGGCGGGACCGACAGCGCCCCCCGTTGGTCGCCAACCAGATCATGACAAACCCTGTGTTGAATTCTTATTCTTAAGTGAGTGATTTGATCTTTATTTTATTATTTTTAATATTTGTATTTTATTGATTGAGCTTCTTTATGATGACGTTTAATTACAGTTTTCTGTTTATCTAAGAGGCACACACACACACACACACACACACACACACACACACACACACACACACACGCGCACACACACACACACAATCAAAAGTTTGAATTGTAAATTACCCAACACCTGCGAAAATAATCGAGGACATGGTTGTGCGAGAATACTGAGTGGTGTAGACAGGTAGTATTGAGAAAAAAAACAATTGTAAACGTGATATAACAGAGATTAGGTCATTTGTGTAATTGAGTAAATGTCTGACTACATATGTGACAAGATCTGTTACAATCAACGTTTCGATCACGATCTGACACATATTTCTGAGTTCAAAAGCTTAACACCTCTGAAAGTAAACAACACCCCAAATGTCATATTAACCATTGAGAAAATGTAATAAATGTTTCCCAAGATAATTACAGCCATCACAGTTTGTGTTGTATGAAGTGTCAGTCGCGATAAAGTTCCATTAAGTTAATTTCTTCCGAAGAGGATGACACGCAGGACAAAAAATACATTTCAACAGCTGAAACCAGTGGTTGTAGAAATTCAGATGTACCTTGACATACAACAAATGACTCGACCACGTTTAAGGCTGATGCAATCTCATCTTCAAACGTCCACTCGATTTACCTGATTCACGGATGCCACTGCATTCATTTTGTTGTAATTTTTAAACCTCTAAGGTAGGGGTGCTCATTACGTCAATCGCGATCTACTGGTCGATCGCAGTGTGACAGTAAAAAAAAACATTTGTCAGCCTATCAAACGTCCCGTCACTTGATTGACATACAGGGCAACCATTCAGATGACAACAGAATTTTTACCTTTAGGTCGCCGTGCATGCGTAAACAACGGCGCTAAACGCAGCAAAATTTACAAGCTAGTCAGCGAATTACCTCAGATTTTAAGTGCTTGCTAAAACATATGGTGATCAAAATGGGTGAGAAAGCGGGACCAAGTAAGGGGGCAAAACATATTACTTTCATATGGAATGGGAAAATGTGGAGCGCCATTTTCGGACTGTTCATGGAAAATACGATATTGACTTCACGCCGAAAAGCCAGCTGAGAAAGAGAACAGTGGACGAACTAAAATCCCAGTTGTCCAGACAGCAGTCATATTTCACTCAACATACTTCAAAAGCGAAAGTCGCCACCAAAGCATCTTTCCGGGTGAATCACGCCATCGTTAAAAACAATAAGTCCTTCCAAGACGGAGAGATGGTAAAAGAAGCATTCGTTGAAGCAGCTGACTCCTTGTTCATCGACTTGGACAGTTCTGTAACTTACTCACACAGGAAAAGTACCCCAACTTGAGGAAATGTGCTACCTCCTTGACTGCATTATTCGGCTCCACTTATTTATGTGAGTCAGCCTTTTCCTACATGAAGATCATTAAGTCCAAATACCGTTCCACCATGAATTGGATTTGGATTGGATTTGCCTTTATTAGTCTCGCAGGATCGGCTAATTGATTCGTTCGCCGAATGGGTAAATAAATGGAAATAAAAGGAATGAGGCGGTTGCGTATTGTGCAAAAAACATTGTTCCTGCCCTCATCAAATCTGCCGCGCAGTTCTCTTTTCTCCTTTCACAGGATGAGAGGATGTGCCCTGGGGAAGGAGCCATGTCATTGCAGGTGGACGCGTGGGAGCCGTCCAGATGACTATTTTGATTTGAAGGCGCAAAAGTAAAGTATTTTTGTTGGATTGGATAAAGTGTTTTAACTTAAAGAATTGAACACCTTGAAGTTAGGATTCCAATGTTTTTGTCTGCGATCGGGACTAATAATTTTGTGATCCGACTTCAAGCGAATACAAAATGGAAGGGCCCCCGAGGTCCCCCTGCTGAGTGAGGGCCCGAAGACGGCTGGGATGGGCTCCAGCACCCCTCATGTCTCTCGTCAGGACAGAGCAGCATGGAAGAAGAATGAATGAAAATAGAAATTGTATAAGACGACATAGTGAAATGAGTGAACTTAGAAAATTATAGAATTATTGACATTTAGATTGAGTTAAAATTTGTTTTGTATACGACTTGATTAAGCCATTTGAAAGAAGCCAGAGTAATTTACGATGCATCTTGTCAGGGTTTTTGTCAGCCCAAAATGTCAAAGAGGGGTATAATACACAGAGGATATTCTGGGAACCCCACCACATTCCACTGTGTTGAACTCTCCTAAATGACAGTTCAATTGGAAAAAGTAAATAAAATTAGCATGAAGATTTTATGGAATGACAAAAAACTTTATCTCAAATTGGATGGAATTGGCAAATCAGAATCAGATTCGAAAATTCTTTAGCAGTCCCACTATGGGGAAATTGGCAAGGTAAATGTTGCTAGATTCGCTGGTGATTAATTACTTAATAGAGATTAACCAGTTGATATCGTGGGACTTTTCATAAAAGAAAAAAATCAAAGTCAAAAGTCAAAGTCAGCTTTATTGTCAAATATGCTAATATGCATGACATACAGCACAGATGAAATTAATGTCCCCTCAGACCCAGCGTGCGAGACATGCACTTATAACGTGGCTAAAAAGACATACAATTGACAACAGACAATGCATGTAATTTCTGTATGTAAAGTGAGGTAGTGTCGTCTGGAAAGTGAGGCAGTGACGTATGTAAAGTGAGGTAGTGACATATGTAAAGTGAGGAAGTGACGTGTATAAAGTGACGTAATGCAAAAACAAACAACAAGAAAGGGCTGAAGTGAGGTCTTGCAGAAAAAATGAGCTAGAACAAAAAAAAATAGAGTTCAGGATGATCGTACAGCATGTAGCGTGTACTCAGAGTTCGGTGAGTGTGGCAGTGGGAAGGGGCAGGCTGGGCAGGGCTGGGAGGGAGTTGAGTCTCCGGACTGCCTGGTGGCAGAAACTGTCGTCGAGCCTGCTGGTCTTGGCTCGGAGACCCTGCAGTCTCCTACCCAATGGCAGCAGGCTGAAGAGGCTGTGGGAGGGGTGTGTGGGATCGCCAGCGATCCTGATGGCTCTGCGGGTGAGGCGGGTGTTGTAGATGTCCTGAAGGGGGGGAGAGAGACACCGATGATCTTCTCAGCTGTCCTCACGATGCGCTGCAGAGTCTTACGGCAGGACACGGTGCAGGCGCCGTACCACACGGTGATACAGCTGGTCAGGATGCTCTCTATGGTACCGCGGTAGAAGGAGGTCGTGATGGGGGTCGGGGCTCCAACTCTTTTGAGCTTGCGGAGGAAGTACAGGCGCTGGTGGGATCTCTTGGCCATTGATGCCGTGTTGTGGCTCCAGGACAGGTCTTCGGATATGTGCACTCCCAGGAACTTGGTGCTGCTCACTCTCTCCACTGCAGCACCGTCGATGGTTAGTGGAGCATGCTGGGGGCGCACTCTCCTGAAGTCCACAACAATCTCCTTCGTCTTCTCCACATTCAGACGGAGATTGTTGTCCTTGCACCACGTGGCCAGGCGGCTGACCTCGTCCCTGTAGGCTGTCTCCTCGTCATTGTTGATGAGGCCCACCACAGTCGTGTCATTCGCAAACTTTATGAAGAGGTTGGAGCTGGGTGATGATGGTGAACAGTCATGTGTGAGCAGAGTGAAGAGGAGGGGGCTCAGCACACACCCATGGTGGGCCCCTGTGTTCAGCATGATGGTGCTGGAAGTGTTGTCGCCAACTCTGACTGCCTGTGGTCTCCCCGTCAGGAAGTCCAGGAGCCAGTTGCACAGGGAGGTGCTGATCCCCAGTTTGCTCAGTTTATCGGTGAGCTGTTGGGGGATGATTGTGTTGAATGCTGAGCTGAAGTCGATGAACATCATTCTGACGTAGGAGTCTCTGGTCTCCAGGTGGGTGAGCGCTGTGTGGAGAGCAGTGGAGATGGCATCATCGGTCGAGCGGTTGGGCCGATATGCAAACTGGAAGGCGTCATGGTTGGGGGGGAGGGCAGGCTTGATGTGGTTCATAACTAGCCGCTCGAAGCACTTCATGAGGATGGGAGTGAGTGCGACCGGGCGGTAGTCATTGTGGCAGGTGGAGGACGACTTCTTAGGGACCGGGATAATGGTGGTGGCTTTGAGGCTCGTGGGCAAAACAGCCTGGCTCAGAGAGGTGTTGAAGATGTCCGTGAAGACATCTGTGAGCTCCACAGCGCAGTCTCTCAGAACACGGCCAGGAATGCCGTCGGGACCCGGGGCTTTTCGTGCGTTGGTCCCTCTGAGGGATCGCCTCACACTGTCCTGGGACAGTGTCAGCACCTGTTCGCCGGGAGGTGGTGCGGTCTTCTGTGCTGGAGTGCTGTTGTCTGCCTCGAAGTGGGCGAAGAAGTCGTTCAGCAGAGTGGTTGAGTTCTCGCAGGTCTGTGGAGAGGGCTTGTAGTCTGTGATGGTCTGCATCCCACGCCACAGGTTCCTGGTGTCTATGCTGTCTCTGAAGTGGTTGGCGATCCTCCTGGAGTGCTGTCTCTTGGCCATCCTGATGCCACGTGACAGGTTGGACCTGGCTGTCCTCAGGCCCAGCTCATCGCCAGCTTTGTAGGCAGCGTTCCGAGCCCGAAGGAGCCTGTGGACTTGACCCGTCAGCCATGGCTTCTGGTTGGCCAGGATGGTGACAGATCTGGTGACAGTCACGTCATCCATGCACTTCCTCATGTAGGAGGTAATAGAGTCTGTGTACTCTTGGAGGTCGGTGGCGTTGTTGTAGGTGGCCGCTTGTCTGAACATGTTCCAGTCGGTGTTGGAGAAGCAGTCTTTGAGTGCCTCTGACGACCCATCTGGCCACACCCTTATCTGCTTCTTGACTGGTTTGACGACTTTAACAAGTGGCCTGTATGCAGGCATTAACATGATAGTGGAGTGGTCCGAAGCTCCTAGGTGGGGGAGGGGGTAGGCTTTGTAGGCTCCTTTGTGTGTGGTGAAAACATTGTCCAGAATGTTGTTACCTCTAGTCAGAAAGTTAATGTGACCATGGAGTTGTGGAAAAACGCATCTGGGTGGGCTGTCTGTTGCTCGCTGATGTGCTGGTAGGGTTCATTCAATGCCGCGCTCCTGTTGTTAATTGAGCTCGGGGGGATGTAAACTGCTACCAACAGTATGGCACTAAATTCCCTCGGCAGGTAGAATGGCCGACATTTTATGACCATAAGCTCCATCCGTGGTGAACAGTGTTTGCATACCACAACAGCGTTGCGGCACCAGGCATCACTGATGTAAACACAGAGTCCCCCGCCGCGAGTCTTCCCCGCCTCGACGAGCGCTCTGTCTTCCCGGAAGCTAGTTAGCTGGGCGGCACTGTCCGGTATGCTGTCAGTCAGCCATGTTTCCACAAACACAAGGGCACAACACTCACCCACGGACTTGGAAGTTGAGCGGAGAATTCTGATGTAGTCCATTTTATTGTACAGCGAGCGCACGTTAGCCAGCATGATGGTAGGAATAGATGGCCAGTGGGGGCTAGCCGCGCGCCTAATGCGGATACCTCCCTGCTTTCCCCTCTTCTGATTCCTCATACAGCGCTTGTGGCGCCTCCACTCTGGGTTGGGTGCAGGAGTGGGGGGTCAATGGACGAGCCGACTCCCTGAGCAATCCATGCTTGCGTAGCACTTCTGCTTCAGCCGGTTTTGGTTTTAAAAATGAACTGCCGATGTGTAGCAGAACCTCACAGGAGTAGGTACGCCTCGGGTCTAGCGAGGCAAACGGAGACGGACATTTACACGAGTGAGACAAACATAATAAACACGAAAAGACCAATTTGCCGGGAGAGAGAGGAGCCGCTGCGTGTGCACGCGCCGCCATCTTGGGAAAAAAAAATATAGATTAATGACATGTGACATGATCATTACGCTTGTTTTGACCTGACAATTGTCATTCCCCTGAAGTCAAAGGACAGATGATTTGATTCACAGATACAATATATATATATATATATATATATATATATATATATATATATATATATATATATATATATATATATATATACAGTAATGTCTCGTTATATCGATATTCTAGGGAGTCCGAAAAATATCGATATAACCGGGACTATCGATATATCCGACCCTGCGCGCATGTAATTTTCTCCGTGTGTGCATAGAAATAGTATCGTAATAAGCGGGACTATCGATATAACCGATATCGATATAACGAGACTTTACTGTATATATATATATATATATATATATATATATATATATATATATATATATATATATATATATATATATATATATTTATTTTTTTTTTTTTTCTGGGCCTCTGGAAGCTGTAATGGAAGTCTTGAATCAAATGTATGTGAACGGAAGTTTCTGAAATAGATTTTTTGTTTGTTTTTGTTCACAATGAAAGTGGAAAAGTGAAATCCTAAATGATTCAGTTTTTCTACACAATTTACTTTCTGCAGGGTACCGGGAGTTTAAGCCTAACGCAAATTATTTTGGGTCAAATGCAGATGACATGGGCGACAGTTAATCCTCTCGTCTTGAAAATAGTCCCATTGGAGCACACGGATACACCACCGTTGGCACATCATGACATTAGCACTATGAAACATCTTGATTGAGAATACAACTGGAGCAATAAAATAATATCCAAGGTATACCTAATTGTTCGGTCAATTTACGTTTCCACGTTTTCCCACCGAAAGGGATCCAAGAGAGAACACACTGATACAACTCAACTCACTCTCGTTATTTATTGTTTTTTGAGTTTTGAGTACAAGATTGTTTTGTTTGGTAGACGAGCAGTGAAGTAGGTCATAAACCTACAAATGGAAACACTAGAATATGAATGAAACTCATTCACAATCATTTCTTATCACTACTTTGACATTATTTTAGTTTTAATCAACAGAAAGGTAGAATATGTAAATGCAACATGTGGACTTACCGGCGGTGTGCGTCTCCCTCGGCTAACGAGAGCCACCTGGCTTAGCCAACATAGATCTCTACAGCCACACCCACTCACCGGCTGATCGGATTAACCCTTTCAAGTCTGTACTGCATGTAAAGCCAAGTTTAACATCTGATAGCCTATTCACACAACACTAATTATTACAATTGTTGCTTTGAGGACTTGAGACTGCACCTGAGTTCCAGCGTGAGTCTGCCCTCTTCCTCCTTCAAGTATGAAGTAGTTTGATGTCTATTGATGTCGACCCATGGCTCACCTCAAAGTGTTTCCTTCTGGCTAACCCCAGTACACACAAGTGGTACTCAAAGAAATGGCTGCAACTCACACAAATCTTAAACTCTTTAGTCTGCAGTGCACATGGTGAGGAATACTGCAGCAGATCAAAGTGCACGCCTGCTGGCAAAATTGTAGGAGAGCACACGAGTACAACAGTTAATTGGCCGCAATGGAATTGGCAATGGCTGCATGGACATTGCACATTCAAGGCAAGTAGTATGGCAATAAAATATTGTCAAGACAAAATCTCGCTATGGAGTAGGAAGCTAAGCTTATCTGCAGTTAAGCTGTAGAAGGGGAACTGCCCTCCGCGACACTTTTCGATCGTGTCTTAAAAACACGAACAGAAGGGAAATGGAGCAGGCTCGATGTGTGGAAACCTCCATGTGTCACAATCGTCCCGCAATTGCGGCAGCACAGTTCGCTGAAAAACTCATTCCACTTGCTGCTGAGTTTGCCCGACAATTTGCCACCTTTGAAGCCCAAAAAATGTCGATTTGAAATTTTTAGCAACCCTTTTACGTATGGTGTGAATAACACACCAAGCAATCTCCAAATGGAGGTTATTGAGCTGCAGTGTAATTACATGCTCAAGTCTAAATTTGACTCTGTTGGTGCTGTGCAATTTCCCCCTTACCTCCCTGACACACTTCCCGAACTGTGTAGCCAAGCTGCGCAAATGCTCTCTATGTTCGGGAGCACATATCTGTGCAAGTAACTGTTTTCATTAATAAAGATGAACAAAACACCACACAGGAGTCGTGCCACCGATGAACACTTTTATTCAGTCCTGAGGATTTCCTCTGCGCAGAGCCTGACTCCAGAAATTGATGCACTTGCGCGAAAAAGCCATGCCAAGTATCTGGCTTGGACCCATATGCATCATCAGCGTAAATTAACAGTGAAAAAAACAAAAATGGATGAATATCATTTTATTTACTGAAGGCATGGTCTGCTCAAAGTTGAAAGTGATATTTTTTAGGTGTTGGCCTTGATGGTGTGATGAAAGATTTAGGTTAAAATTAAAATGAATAAAGTCTTTTTTCAGTGTTTGTTTTTATTATTTCTTAAACCTTAATACAATAGTTTACTGTATCTTAAAGATAATAAAAACAAACAAATTAATTAAAAAAAGGTCTGGCCCTCGACAATGTTCGTTTTTTTTGTTATTTTGTCCCTCTGTAAAGTTTTTTTGTTTTTAGTTTGACGCCCCTGCTTTACAAAATTGTGTAATGAAAACATAGCGTCATAAGTGCTTTTCCAAAAGATAATGTGACATAAAGGTATGAGTCACTTTATTATGTCAGATATGTGCAGCACAATGTCTTGATTGTGAACATGTATTTGTTTGCAAATATATTGGACAATTGACCTGGGCTTTATCTCTCCATCAGCACTGTATAATCTCTATTGAGCTGTGTGGAATTGAACTTGTTAGAATGTGAGAATGTCAGATGTCGGGATAGATGCACACCATTTTCAATCAGCTCCTAAGAAAGTCAATACATCATTCTGGCAGCTCTGGACAAGTCCAACTGGCTACCTATTGAAAGCTACCAAAATCATCCCTAAAAAAAGATGAAGGAAGAGCACGGAAGGAAGAGAACATCCATTATATATAAAAAAAAAATACAAAAATCCTCGTCTCACCCCTCATGGGTGGTGTCTGTCCCCCATTTTTTAGCTTGGGTCCTCTACCCCCCTCCATGAGTCGTCACCTTACCGTGGTGGAGGGGTTTGTGTGTCCCAATGATCCTAGGAGCTAGGTTGTCTGGGGCTTCATGCCCCTGGTAGGGTCACCCATGGCAAACAGGTCCTGGGTGAGGGACCAGACAAAGTACGACTCAGAAGACCCCGTATGATGAGAAAGACAAATGGATCTAGTTTTCCCTTGCCCGGACGCGGGTCACCGGGGCCTCTCTCTGGAGCCAGGCCTGGAGATGGGGCTCGTTGGCGAGCGCCTGGTGGCCGGGCCTACACCCATGGGGCCCGGTCGGGCTCATCCCGAAGAGGAAACGTGGGTCCCCCTTCTCAAGGGCTCACCACCCATGGGAGGGGCCAGAGGGGTCGGGTGCAATGTGAGCTGGGCAGCAGCCAAAGGCGGGGACCCTGGCGGTCCGACCCTCGACTGCAGAAGCTAGCTCTGGGGACGTGGAATGTCACCTCTCTTACAGGGAAGGAGCCTGAGCTGGTGCACGAGGTTGAAAAGTTCCGACTACACATAGTTGGGCTTGCCTCCACACACAGCCTGGGTTCCGGTACCAGCTCTCTCGAGAGGGGTTGGACTCTCTTCCACTCTGGAGTTGCCCACGGTGAGAGGCGTAGAGCAGGTGTCGGCATACTTATTGCCCCCCGACTCGCCGCCTGTACATTGGGATTCACCCCAGTAGACGAAAGGGTTGCTTCCCTCCGCCTTCAGGTGGGGGGACGGGTTCTGACTGTTGTCTGTGCATATGCACCAAACAGCAGTTCAGTGTACCCATCCTTTTTGGAGACCTTAGGGGGTGTGCTGGAGAGCGCTCCCCCTGGGGACTCCCTTGTTCTGCTGGGCGATTTCAATGCTCATGTGGGCAATGACAGTGGGACCTGGAAGGGCGTGATTGGGAGGAATGGCCCCCCCGATCAGAACAGGAGTGGTGTCTTGTTATTAGACTTCTGTGCTCAACACGGATTGTCTATAACAAACACTTTATTCAAACATAAGGGTATCCATATGTGCACGTGGCACCAGGACACCCTTGGTCGCAGTTCGATGATTGACTTTATAGTTGTATCATCGGATTTGCGGCCTCATGTTTTGGACACTCGGGTGAAGAGAGGGGCGGAGCTGTCAACTGATCACCACCTGGTGGTGAGTAGGCTCCGTTGGTGGTGGAAGATGCCAGTCCGACCTGGAAGACCCAAACGTGTTGTGAGGGTTTGTTGGGAACGTCTGGCAGAATCCCCTGTCAGAAGGAGTTTCAACTCCCACCTCCGGCAGAACTATACACATGTCCCGGGGGAGGTGGGGGACATTGAATCCGAATGGACCATGTTCCGTACCTCCCTTGCTGAGGCGGCAAATCAGAGTTGCGGCCGTAAGGTGGTTGGTGCCTGTCGTGGAGGCAATCCCCGTACTCGCTGGTGGACACCAGTAGTAAGGGATGCCGTAAAGCTGAAGAAGGAGTCCTACCAGGCTTATATAGCCTGTGGGACTCCTGAGACAGCTGACACGTATCGACTAGCCAAGCGGAATGCAGCCTCTGTGGTCGCCGAGGCAAAAACACGGGCATGGGAAGAGTTCGGTGAGGCCATGGAAGCCGACTTTCGGACCGCTTCGAGGAAATTCTGGTCCACCATCCGGCGTCTCGGGAGGGGAAAGCAGTGCACCACGAACACCGTGTACAGTGAGGGGGGGGGGCGCTGCTGACTTTGACTCAAGACGTCGTGAACCGGTGGGCAGAGTACTTCGAAGACCTCCTCAACTCCACCAACACGCCTTCCTTGGAGGAAGCAGTGTCTGGGGACTCCGAGGTGGGCCCTCCGATCCTTGTGACTGAAGTCACCGAGGTGGTTAAAAAGCTCCTCGGTGGCAAGGCCCCGGGGGTGGATGAGATCCGACCGGAGTTCCTAAAGGCTCTGGATGTTGTGGGGCTGTTCTGGCTGACACGCCTCTGCAACATTGCGTGGTCATCGGGGAGAGTGCCTCTGGATTGGCAGACCGGGGTGGTGGTCCCCCTTTTTAAAAAGGGGGACCGGAGGGTGTGTTCCAACTACAGAGGGATCACACTCCTCAGCCTCCCTGGAAAGGTCTATTCAGGGGTCCTAGAGGGGCGGGTCCGTCGGAAAGTCGAGCCTCAGATTGAGGAGGAACAGTGTGGTTTTCGTCCCAGCCGCGGAACAGTGGACCAGCTCTACACCCTTAGCAGGGTCCTCGAGGGCGCATGGGAATTCGCCCAACCACTCTACATGTGTTTTGTGGACTTGGAGAAAGCGTTTGACCGTGTCCCTCGTGGAGTTCTGTGGAGGGTACTTCGGGAGTATGGGGTACAGGAGCGGCTGATACGGGCCGTTCGGTCCCTATATGACCGATGTCAGAGTCTGGTTCGCATTGCCGGCAGTAAGTCGGAATCGTTTCCAGTGAGGGTTGGGCTCCGCCAAGGCTGCCCTTTGTCACCGATTCTGTTCATAACCTTTATGGACAGAATTTCTAGGCGCAGCCGAAGCGTTGAAGGTTTCCGTTTTGGTAGCCTCAGTATAGCATCTCTGCTTTTTGCAGATGATGTTGTACTGTTGGGGCCTTCAAGTGGAGCTCTCCAACTCTCGCTGGAGCGTTTCGCAGCCGAATGTGAAGCGGCTGGGATGAGAATCAGCACCTCCAAATCTGAGACAATGGTTCTCAGTCGGAAAAGGGTGGAGTGCCCTCTCCGGGTCGGGGAGGAGATTTTGCCTCAAGTGGAGGAGTTTAAGTATCTGGGTGTCTTGTTCACGAGTGAGGGTGAAAGGGATCGAGAGGTCGACAGGCGGATCGGTGCGGCGTCTGCCGTGATGCGGACTTTGTACCGATCTGTCGTGGTGAAGAAGGAGCTGAGCCAAAAAGCAAAGCTCTCAATCTACCGGTCGATCTACGTCCCAACCCTCATCTATGGTCACGAGCTATGGGTTGTGTCCGAAAGAACGAGATCCCGGATGCAAGCGGCCGAAATGAGCTTTCTCCGCCGGGTGTCCGGGCTCTCCCTTAGAGATAAGGTGAGAAGCTCGGTCATCCGGGAGGGGCTCAAAGTCGAGCCGCTTCTCCTCCACATCGAGAGGAGCCAGATGAGGTGGCTCGGGCATCTGATTAGGATGCCCCCGGGACGTCTCCCTCGCGAGGTGTTCCGGGCATGCCCCACTGGCAGGAGACCCCGGGGACGACCCAGAACACGCTGGAGAGACTATGTCTCCCAGCTGGCATGGGAACGCCTCGGGATCCGCCAGGACGAGCTGGAAGAAGTGGCTGGGGAGAGGGAAGTCTGGGCTTCCCTACTGAAGCTGCTGCCCCCGCGACCCGACCCCGGATAAGCGGCAGAAGATGGATGGATGGATGGATGGATGGATGGTCCTCTACCAGAAGCCAGGAAGCTTGAGGGTTCTGCGCAGTGTCCGTGCTGTTCCCAGCACTGCGCTTTTCTGGACCGAGATATCCGATGTTGTTCCCGGGATCTGTTGCAACCACTCGTCGAGTTTGGGGGCCACTGCCCCGAGTGCTCCACCACCACAGGCATGACTGTCACCTTTACCTTCCAGGCTCTCTCCAGCTCCTCTCTGAGCCCTTGGTATTTCTCCATTTTTTCAAGTTCCTTCTTTCTGATGTTTCCATCACATCCACGACAACGGCTTTCCTTTGCCCTTCATCTATGACCACGATATCTGGTTGGTTGGCGATTACCATCTTGTCAGTCTGTATCTGGAAGTCCCACAGGCTCTTTGCTCGGTCATTCTCTACTACCTTGGGAGGTGTTACCCATTTTGACCTTGGGGTTTCCAGTACATACTCCGCACAGATGTTTCGGTAGACTATGCCAGCCACCTGGTTATGACGCTCCATAGAATCTTACACCCTGCAGTTATATGTTGGATCGTCTCAGGTGCCTCTTTGCACAACCTACACCTTGGGTCTTGCCTGGTGTATATATATACCAAAGACGACTAGTGAGACTATGCCTGCTGAGCATGTCTTGTATCCATACGACTACAGATTAATTGCGATGCTAGACTTTGTAGCTAATAGCGCTCATTTGTATGCTGTACAAATATGCCAGTCCCGAAAATTTGAATACAAATTGAATATCATGAATATGAGAGGTTTTGATCACATATGTCAGACAAGCAAATAACAGATTATTCCCATGTTTTAATGAAGAATGACTTTAGAAACATAAAATAAAATGAAAAAGTGCGTGTGGGAAAGACATACAGTAAAGTCTCGTTATATCGATATTCAAGGGAGTCCGAAAAAATATCGATATAACCGGGACTATCGCTATATCCGACCCTGTTTGCATGTAATTTTCTCCATGCGTGCATAGAAATAGTATCGATATAACCGGGACTATCGATATATCCGATATCGATATAACGAGACTTTACTGTATTTGTTTCATTCACAGCCTCTTCCTTGTTCGTCTGTCAGGATACTTGATTGACTACATCCCATTCACGTCACAGTTCATGGAGTCATTGACACTCCACAGGTGATTTTACTTTTTTTATCATTTAAATGCCAACTTCACTTTTACTACCAATAACACCGTCCCTCCAAAAAAACAAAAAACAAAACAAAACAAAAATAAAACATATTATATGATAATCTTGTAAAACACAAGACCATTGACCAAGAAGTGGCAACATAAAAGAAAAAATGAGCCAGCTGTCTCTTCCTGGATTTGTTTATGCAATTGAAAGTGGCCTGGCTTCATTTACTATCAAATGTTGCCTGTGGTATGCAGAAGATCCACACTTGACCGTGCTACGCAGTAGCACAGTCAGATGCTCCAAGTGGGACTGTGACTGCGATAAGAAGTCACAAGAGGAAGTCACAAGAAGAAGTTTCCATGCGCCGCTAAACACAAAGTCTCCTGTGAATTGTTTGCTGCATTGTTTATCTCTCTTCACCGCTGCCAGAGGCTGGAGTATTTCGATCCAGCGCGGCTTTGGCATCATATCCTCCAATCCCACAGCCCACTTGAGCACAATAGCTCAGGGCCTCTTCCACCTCACTCCCTGGACATTAATATAATCAAAATATGAGGCATAACTGAAGAGTCAAGGGAAGCGGAGACGCCTGTATTTCAGAATCAGAATCAGAATGAGAATCAGAATCATCTTTATTGCCAAGAATGTAGAACACACAAGGAATTTGTTTCCGGTAGAACACGCTGCACTAGTACCGTCATCAAAAAAAAACTGCTAAGTGGTATTTGGATATGTTAAAACCATATCACCAGAGGTGATGAATTTTACAGGCACGGCCCCATTTACGTGGACATATTTGGAATGTACTACAATGTATATGCTGCGCATCTATTAAAGGACAACGATGAGAAGGTTTCTTCAGCCGTCATCTGTACAAAAGTGAAGGTTTCGGACGTTTCGCCTCCTATCCAAGAGACTTCGTCAGCGAACTAAAGTCTGACTGGTTTAGTTCGCTGACGAAGTCTCTTGGATAGGAGGCGAAACGTCCGAAACCTTCACTTTTGTACAGATGACGGCTGAAGAAACCTTCTCATCGATGGACCACTCCTGTACGACTGAGAGCTTACACAGACGTATTAAAGGACAACCGACGTCTCCGGACAAGTTGTGTCCATAACTTGTAAAATGGCTTCAAATGACTTCTACTGAGCGTATTTTAATAAGATTTTAATAAGATTCCACCGCATGTAGCTATATTTTAACTTTTAAGACTCACACTGAATATTCAGGAAGTCTTGTTTTTGAGTTGGCGACGAGTCCGTACGTGACGTCACTAAAGGAACGCCCCTGACTGAAAAAAAGACACACTGTAGCAGTCCTTCCATCACGTCAATGTATTTTTCTGTACTTGTTTGGTCTGACAACCACGTGTTACACCCAAAAGCCGCCAGAAGAGGGCGTCCTAGCTCCATATAAAGAATTTATGAGCCTGTGGAAACAGAGGTGGGCACACGAGGTCGCCATTTTGTGCCTCTTTTTTTGGGTGAGACATTTCTCCCCAATGTTGCCTCAAAATGGTACGAAATAAATTCTTTACAAACGATTACAAACATGTATGCTTTCCTCTTCAGGACTATTTTAATTATATTCATAACTGGATGTGTAACAAGAAAGCATATTCTCTGAATCTGAAGCCACTGTTTTGATTGTCCAGCAATGCAAGACGTCTTGATGTGACATCACGAACTGGGGGTGGGACTTTCTGAAAATGCCCAATTCACAGCTCAATTTGTGCAGATTTTGGACACTTTAAGTCATTTTTATTGGTGTTTTGCATTTGAATAAAATATCATACTGCGTGTTTTGGGTATTTTAGATGCTATAAAACGTTTTTCTGATGTCAGTTAAAAAATAAAAGTGACGTCGGTTGTCTTTTAAGATCAAGGAGTAAAGGTTTTTACTTTCCTAAAGCAAATAATGATGGGCTTTAAGGGACAATTACATTCACTGCTGAATCGGTCACGGTTGTACTAGTGTGCCACATCATCCTGAGAGGCATTTCCCTTCTCATGCTGTTAATTGACTCAATCACTGTTTGCCATTTTCAGAGTTGTTCCCTATCTTGCCAGGTGTTTTAGACTATTTTGACTCATCTTTTTGTGGACTACAGCTCTGCGTTCAATACCATCATCCCAGAACTCCTCATACCCAAACTTCTCCAGCTTGGTGTGTCCTCCACGATCTGCCGGTGTACCCTCAGCTTCCTGACAGGACGGACGCAACAGGTCAGACTGGGAAATATATCATCCACAAAACGAACCACGAGCACTCTCTGTTGGGCCTTTTTTAGGATAGAGTTGGTGTTGACCTCCCACTTCATGTCCTGGGAGACTGTGATTCCGAGGAACTTGAAGGTCTCAACGGTTGACACAAGGCAGTTGGATAGTGTGAGGGGTAGCTGTGGTGATGGATGTTTCCTGAAGTCCATGATCATCTCAACTGTCTTCAGCGTGTTCAGCTCCAGGTTGTGACGGCTGCACCAGAGCTCCAGCTGCTCCACTTGTTGTCGGTACGCAGACTCGTCGCCGTCTTTGATGAGACCGATGACCGTGGTGTCGTCTGCGAACTTTATGAATTTGACAGCTGGGTGCGTTGAGGTGCAGTCGTTCGTGTAGAGAGAGAAGAGCAATGGAGAGAGGATATAGCTCCTGCCACAGGAGGTGCTGCAACATTTCTACACGGCTGTCATCGAATCCATCCTGTGTTCTTCCATCACCGTTTGGTTCGGGGCCGCCACAAAAATGGACAAAATCCGACTTCAACGGACAGTTAGGACGGCGGAAAAAATCATTGGCACCGCCCTACCCACTCTCGAGGACTTGCACACTGCAAGAATCCAAACTAGGGCGCGGAAAATCCTACTGGACCCTCCGCACCCTGCCCACCACCTTTTCCAGTTACTCCCCTCAGGCAGGCGCTACCGATCCATGCGCACCAAATCCAGCAGACATTTAAACAGCTTCTTCCCCCAAGCCATTAACTCTTTGAACTCTTTCAACAGTAGCCAAAATGGAACTGTATAGTGCCACTTAGCAGTTTTTTTTTTTTTTTTTTTTTTTTTGACGTCGATACTAGTGCAGCGTGTCCTACCGGAAACAAATTCCTTGTGTGTTCTACATACTTGGCAATAAAGATGATTCTGATTCTGATTCTGATTCTCTGATTCATCTGTTCACCACCAAAACATGTGTATCTATCTATCTATCTATCTATCTATCTATCTATCTATCTATCTATCTATCTATCTATCTATCTATCTATCTATCTATCTATCTATCTATCTATCTATCTATCTATCTATCTATCTATCTATCTATCTATCTATCTGCCTGCCTGCCTGCCTGCCTGCCTGCCTGTCTGTCTGTCTGTCTGTCTGTCTGTCTATCTATCTATCTATCTATCTATCTATCTATCTATCTATCTACCTAGCTCTTTTTCTTTTCCTTTTGGCTTTTCCCCTCAGGGGTCGCCACAGCGAATCAATGTCCTCCATCTATCCCGGTTTTGTGCATCCTCTTCTCTCAACGAGCTACCTTCATGTCCTCTTTGACCACATCCATAAACCTCCTCTTCGGTCTTCCTCTCGGTCTCCTGCCTGGCAGTTCAAGGCTCAGCATCCTTCTCCCGATATAGTCACTCTCTCTCCTCTGGACATGTCCAAAACATGTGTATCTATCTATCTATCTATCTATCTATCTATCTATCTATCTATCTATCTATCTATCTATCTATCTATCTATCTATCTATCTATCTATCTATCTATCTATCTATCTATCTATCTATCTATCTATCTGTCTATCTGTATAGGAGAAATATTTTCCCCATCAAATTGTAAGTTGACCTTTTCCAAAACAATGTTGGTTTATGAAAGAAAGTACTATTTTTTCTACCCCGGTTAAAATAAAACTGGGTTGATGCTGACTTTGAAAGCTCAACGTCTGTTTGAATCCACTACACATTTTTAAAATGAAAGCTAAACTCTAATGATCTACCTGAAGCGAAGCAAAAAAATGCTTTCTGCATCTGTGTTCCATCATATCTTTTTTGCGTGTTCACTCATTGCCATGCACAAGTGTGGTCCAATGCAAACCATATGGACTTTTACTTATCGGTTACCATTGGGGTGCCAAATAAGAATGAATGGCCACCTTGAATTAATGGCCAAATGTTGCATCTATTTAAAAAAAGAACAATAAAAAATAGGAATTACTTAAAATGAAACAATTTGTTTTCAATGAGTCACCGAACACCACCGCTGACAGAACAAGGAGTGCTTCGGTGCAGATTGCTGTACTATGTGCAAAAAAGCAACAATGCAATTGCTTTGACAGCTGGCATGGACTTTGAAGGGCTAAACTAATGTTTTGTCTTTTACAGACAACAAATGGTCAATTCTTGAAAGACATAACAGTGGTTATGTCATTATTGATGCAATTCTCTTCAGTCCCTTGGAAGTCTGTGTCATGATAGAAAATTAAGTACTTGTAATTGCACCTACCTACATCTTTGCACTAAAACTCAGGTATGCAGAAAAGATTATTGATGTTGCTCTGTTTTTCATCGACC